>NC_088243.1:34999688-35299933 GCF_036934945.1 Oncorhynchus masou masou | reverse complement strand
CATGAAACCAAGGCTATTACGGTTACAGCAGTCGTCAAAAGAGAGCGCCTGGGGAATAGGAGTGGAGCAAGGCACTGTAGGGCCTGGATTCACCTCTACATCGCCAGAGGAACAGAGGAGGAGTAGAATAAGGGTGCGGCTGAAAGCAATAAGAATTGGTCGTCTAGAACGTCTGGAACAGAGAGTAAAAGAAGATTTCTGGGGGCGATAAAATAGCATCAAGGTATAATGTACAGACAAATGTATGGTAGGATGTGAATACAGTGGAGGTAAACCTAGGTATTGAGTGATGAAGAGAGAGATATTGTCTCTAGAAACATCATTGAAGCCAGGAGATGTCATTGCATGTGTGGGTGGTGGAACTAATAGGTTGGATAACGTATGGTGAGCAGGACTAGAGGCTCTACAGTGAAATAAGCCAATAAACACTAACCAGAACAGCAATGGACAAGGCATATTGACATTATAAGGAGAGGCATGCTTAGTCGAGTGATCAAAAGGGTCCAGAGTGGAGAGGTTGGTTGGGGATCACGGCGATCCAGACAGCCAGCCAGGCCATCGATAGCAAGCTAGCATAGGATGGACGTCTGTTATTAGCCACCTCTTGCGCTCCGTCAGGATTGGAAAGCTGCCGCAGTCATCCCCCTCTTCAAAGGGGGAGACACCCTGGACCCAAACTGTTACAGACCTATATCCATCCTGCCCTGCCTATCTAAGGTCTTCGAAAGCCAAGTCAACAAACAGGTCACTGACCATCTCGAATCCCACCGTACCTTCACCGCTGTGCAATCTGGTTTCCGAGCCGGTCACAGGTGCACCTCAGCCACACTCAAGGTACTAAACGATATCATAACCGCCATCGATAAAAGACAGTACTGTGCAGCCGTCTTCATCGACCTTGCCAAGGCTTTCGACTCTGTCAATCACCATGTTCTTTTCGGCAGACTCAGTAGCCTCGGTTTTTCGGATGACTGCCTTGCCTGGTTCACCAATTACTTTGCAGACAGAGTTCAGTGTGTCAAATCGGAGGGCATGCTGTCCGGTCCTCTAGCAGTCTCTATGGAGGTGCCACATGGTTCAATTCTCGGGCCGACTCTTTTCTCTGTATATATCAATGATGTTGCTCTTGCTGCGGGCGATTCCCTGATCCACCTCTACGCAGACGACACCATTCTATATACTTCCGGCCCGTCCTTGGACACTGTGCTATCTAACCTCCAAACGAGCTTCAATGCCATACAACACTCCTTCCGTGGCCTCCAACTGCTCTTAAACGCTAGTAAAACCAAATGCATGCTTTTCAACCGATCGCTGCCTGCACCCGCATGCCCGACGAGCATCACCACCCTGGATGGTTCCGACCTTGAATATGTGGACACCTATAAGTACCTAGGTGTCTGGCTAGACTGTAAACTCCCCTTCCAGACTCATATCAAACATCTCCAATCGAAAATCAAATCAAGAGTCGGCTTTCTATTCCGCAACAAAGCCTCCTTCACTCACACCGCCAAACTTACCCTAGTAAAACTGACTATCCTACCGATCCTCGACTTTGGCGATGTCATCTACAAAATTGCCTCCAACACTCTACTCAGCAAACTGGATGCAGTTTATCACAGTGCCATCCGTTTTGTCACTAAAGCACCTTATACCACCCACCACTGCGACTTGTATGCTCTAGTCGGATGGCCCTCGCTACATATTCATCGCCAGACCCACTGGCTCCAGGTCATCTACAAGTCCATGCTATGTAAAGCTCCGCCTTATCTCAGTTCACTGGTCACGATGGCAACACCCATCCATAGCACGCGCTCCAGCAGGTGTATCTCACTGATCATCCCTAAAGCCAACACCTCATTTGGCCGCCTTTCGTTCCAGTACTCTGCTGCCTGTGACTGGAACGAATTGCAAAAATCCCTGAAGTTGGAGACTTTTATCTCCCTCACCAACTTCAAACATGTGCTATCTGAGCAGCTAACCGATCGCTGCAGCTGTACATAGTCTATTGGTAAATAGCCCACCCATTTTCACCTACCTCATCCCCACACTGTTTTTATTTATTTACTTTTCTGCTCTTTTGCACACCAGTACATGACCATCTTATCATTTATCACTCCAGTGCTAATCTGCAAAATTGTAATTATTCGCCTACCTCCTCATGCCTTTTGCACACAATGTATATAGACTCGCCTTTTTTTGTACTGTGTTATTGACTTGTTAATTGTTTACTCCATGTGTGACTCTGTGTTGTCTGTTCACACTGCTAAGCTTTATCTTGGCCAGGTCGCAGTTGCAAATGAGAACTTGTTCTCAACTAGCCTACCTGGTTAAATAAAGGTGAAATAAATAAATCAAAAATAAAAGTCAGTAGATTAGTGGGGTTCCGTGTGGTAGAAGGGACCAATCCAAATCACACAACAACAACAAAAATAAAAACAATAGATATAGCTAGAGGTCCAGAAGAAGAAAAAAATAACAATAACAATAAAAAAATAAAAAAAAATTGTCCGATTATCTATTCAGATAGCAGCCGATAAGACAGCTAATGGCTAGCAGGCCTCAGATGGGCGCCCAGGCAATGTCGCGACGGAGGAACCAGATGGATAACTCCCTCGGGTAGACAACGTCGGCAGTTCAGCCGTGAAGGCCCGGCGGGGCTCCGCGCAGGCAGCAAAACGGGTCCGTACAGGTGACCGCAGCCCAGGAGCGATTGATGGAACTCCTCAGCTGGCTAGCTCCGGAACAACCGATGCTCGCTCCGGAAACAACGAAAACTCCAACTAGCTTCCGATTAGCTTCTGGATTAGCTTCTGGCTAGCTCCTGGCTAGCTTCTGGCCAGTTTCCGGCCAGCTCCTGACCCAGCTTGTGATTAGCTTCTGGATTAGCTCCTGGCTAGCTTCTGGCTAGCTTCTGGCTAGTTTCTGGCTAGCTTCTTGGAGTTTGGAGTTTCTGGCTAGCTTCTTGGATGATTTCAGACTTGAGGTAAATAATACTTTTTTATACTATTTTATAAATATAAATTGGTGAGGCGGGTTGTAGGAGAGTGTTTTGAGGATGAGTTTATGGAAATTTTAATTAAAAAATGTATGAAAAAGTTGTAAATAAATATATATATATATATATACGGGACACAACAAGACGAGGACAAATGACGTCTGAACTGCTATGCCATCTTGGTAAGAATGACAGACATCTCATCCTCTTCTTTTTTCATCCTCATCCCTTTATCATTTACCTATACATGAGAAGCTGATGGATATCAATATTCTCTGTGTTCCCACTGACCCACCCTGTGTATGAAAGCAGTATGAATATTTCCCATAGGAACATAAATCCTGTCTCACCAGGTCATTAGAATGCACTGGGGCTGGCTGGCTGTCTCCTGGCCCGGCAATAGATCTGGATTGACATGTCGGCCGACCTTGAGCCACCATGGCAGGACACCCCTAAACCCTGGTCCGATAAGACAGCTAGTCGTCTGCCCCTGCTGCTCACCACAGACACACACTACTCTAGAAGAGGAAAGTGCTACCTCTGATGAGAGGATGTGTTGCATCAATAAAGACAGCAACGACCACACAGCGTCACCATCAGTGTGTACTAATCATTGAGTGAGGCCAATCTACATGTGCATTACACACGTACACTGTACACTAGCTGGGCTTGTTTTGTATTTAGTAGTTAGCCTATTTAGTTTGAGTATGTGTGAGATGGTGAATGACAGTGCTTGTAGGAAGGTTGTTGCTATTTTTATTCTGCCGTCTGCCCTTATGAGTAACTTGGATATGTTAATCGTTCATGTTGATACACAGAGGGAGCGAGAGTGGAGAGAGAGAGAGAGCAGCCAGTTTCAGTCTCACTGCCCGCATGGCACTCCGCACCAGAAAGACGTCTGTTGTCAATGGCGATAAACGGCGATAACAGCAGTGGAGCGGTCGATGTTTGGACCAAGTGGATGATGTGATGTTATCCTAACAGTGTTTCAATGAGGCCCATTCTCCACTGTAGGTACACATTAAATGAGAGGATGAGAGAGAGAGACAGACAGAGTGAGAGCGAGCGAGCGAGAGAAAGAGAGATTGAGACAAGGAGCCCTCTCAAATGCTCTACCTGCCAATAGCACATCTCAGTGAGGTACTGTTGTTCACGTAGACTCCAGTCAAGTATCCATGTCGCATTCAGGCTCCAGTTCCGGGTTTTGTGCGTCACCGGGCTGTGTGAACGGGCAGTGAGAGTGCCTGCCGTGCTGTGCTGTGCTGCAGTAGAGGATTGTGTCGAGATTAGAAGTAGTCTCACTGGAGAGCAGAGCATCTTGCTGTCCGTTTCCCCCTTCCCCTTTTTTTGCCCTCCTCTTCAGAGGGTTCGGATAAAAGCAAAAGAAAAGAAGAGAGAAAAAAGGAAGAGGAGGAAGGAAATAGAAAAGAGAGCTGACATCAGTGAGACTGGTTCAGAGGGAGAGTGAAGCATCTCTCACACACATGACTGTGTGATCCTCTGCTGTCATCGTGTGAAAGACAAGCCCATGCTCTCTGATGTCTCCTGCCTCTGGACACCTTGCCAGGTAAGTTCTCTCTCTTCTCTTCTCATTTTTCCTCTGATGAAACGGATAGAAGAGTGGAGTTTAGTTATTTTTTCCTGATGAGGTCGAAAAATAAATCTCGTCTGTGATGTTCTGGTGGTATTGCTGTGATGTTGGCGTTGTGTTAACGCAAAGGTGGCGTGATGATTAAACAGGTTCGTGTTGGAAGTAGCAGCCGCTTGCTTCAGCTTTTGGCAGAAGACGAGGCAGGCGTGATCATTTAGAGAGATGGCTAAGCCATATGTAGCCTACAGTTCTATGTACAGTTAGCAATACAGTTAGCTTAACCATGGGGCTCCCTTCAACAGACCAGTAATCCTACCACAGATCTCTGCAATATCTCATATCTGTGTGTAGCGCATTTTAGTTGTTGTCCTTGACCACACTCAGAATGAGTTGGATTTTATTTGCTTCCATTTTTTTATCCTCATATCATACCCACCACATCCTCATGCAGTATTTTGGCAGTGGTTGAGACAGGAATGATAAAATGCAGTGACAAGAGAACAGGATTTGCCTGATAACGAACTGATTCTGGGGTGCAGTCAATTAAAATAGCTAAATAGTATTGTTCTGTGGGGGAAACCCAAGTATTCTCAGTAGACTACTGCTCAGAAGCTGATGACGAAAAGACTCTGTGACAGTGCTGGTTAGGGGGCATTTTAATTCACAAAGTAGGCAATATCTCTCACTGATTTGTATGTGTGTGGGCGGATGTTGCCTGTGTGTGTTTCAGTAAAGTGCGGGTGGGTGGTTTGAGGTTGCGTAAGTGGATTTCTCTATAATTGTGTGTGTGTGTGCTTACATGTGTGTGTTTACAGTAACAGTATACTGACACTCTATCATGTGTGGGGAGATGTGCTCTCTCTGGGTCCTGCTGGCATTCTGAGGATTTATAAGGTCCCTGTGGTCTGGCTCACAGTAAATTACACCTCTCGAGCACTGAGCCACTGCAGCTGGGTACCATACAATTCATACAGTACATGGAGCCTACAGGACACTGCTGCAGTGCAGAGCCTATCACCCTGGTCAGGGCTCCTGTGCACGTGCTTTTAAAACACTGGTCGGTATGCTTGGAGCTCTAAAGTCAAAAGCATGAGAGTTTTCCCCTGAACACTGGTCTAAGGTCAGTGTCACAATTTTCCTAGCTGATGGTTAAGGTTAAGATTTAGTGCAGTAGGGAGATCCTAGATCTGTGCCTGGAGCAGTGGTCCTCTCCCTGGAGTAGAGTTGTGAAATTCCGGAAACTTTCAATGCATTTACAGGTTTTCCAGAAAACCTGGATGGTGGATTACGGATTTCCTGTTTATTCCATCCTGATTCAGGTAATCCTCGACCTGGGATTTTCGGGAAAACTAAGGAATTTATTGAACATTTCCTGAAGTTTTCAAACCCTACTTCAGGGAGAGGACCACCTCTCCAGACACAGATCTAGGATCTCCCTACTGCACTAAATTCTACTGAATAGCTGCCACTTGTTGTGGGCTAAAGTGTGTGTGTGTGTGTGTGTGTGTGTGTGTGTGTGTGTGTGTGTGTGTGTGTGTGTGTGTGTGTGTGTGTGTGTGTGTGTGTGTGTGTGTGTGTGTGTGTGTGTGTGTGTGTTTTACAAGGATAGTAAAACAGCAAAATTCGGAAAAGTGGGGCCATTTAGCCGGTCCCCAGATGGAAAAGGCTATTTTAGGGGTTAGGTCTCCTCCCTCCCTAATCCTCCACCCCCCCCCCCCCCTCCTCCCTCTCTGCGGACGACTTTGTCAGCCACTCTGAAAAGAAGGTTGACGACATCCGCTACTCATTCACTCAGCTTATTGAGACCACTGGTCTCACGCACACAAAACTACCCTACGCCTTGACCTCTTTCTCCCCTCTCTCTCCAGATGAAATCCTGTGACTGGCTGCCTGACAGGTCTGGCTGCCTGACAACCTGCCCGCTCGACCCCATCTCCTCCTCCCTTCTCCAGACCATCTCTGGAGACCTTCTCCCATTCCTCAGTTCCCTCCTCAATTCATCCTTGACCACTGGCAGTGTCCCCTCTGACTTCAAAATGGCCCGAGTCTCTCCTCTCCTCAAGAAACCAACACTCGACTCATCTGATGTCAAAAACTATAGACCTGTATCCCTTCTTTCTTTTCTTTCCAAAACACTTGAGCGTGTTGTCTCTGACCAACTTTCTCGTTATCTCTCTCAGAACAATCTTCTTGACCCTAACCAGTTAGGCTTCAAGACGGGTCAATCAACTGAGACTGCTGTCCTCTGTGTCACGGAGGCTCTCAGCACCTCCAAAGCTGACTCTCTATCCTCTGTTCTCATCCTCCTAGATCTCTCTGCTGCCTTCTACACCATGAACCATCATATCCTCCTCTCCACCCTCTCAGGGCTGGGCGTCTCAGGCTCTGCACACTCCTGGATTGCATCCTACCTGGCAGGCCGCTCCTACCAGGTGACTTGGAGAGGATCTGTGTCTGCACCACATCCTCTCACTACTGGTGTCCTTCAGGGCTCGGTTCTAGGCCCTCTCAATAAACCAAGTCACTCGGCTCCGTCATATCCTCACATGGTCTCTCCTACCATTGCTATGGGGATGACACTCAACTACTTTTCTCCTTCCCCCCCCTTCTGACAATCAGGTGGCGACACACACCTCTGGGTGCCTGGCAGATATCTCAACTTGGATGCCGGCCCACAACCTCAAGCTCAACTTCGACAAAACAGAGCTGTTGTTCCTCCGGGGGAAGACCTGTTCGCTCAAAGACCTCTCCGTCACGGTTGACTCCTAAGTGTTGCCCTCCCAGAGTGCAAAGAACCTTGTTGTGACCCTGGACAAATCAAATCAAATCAAATGTTATTTGTCACATGCCCCGAATACAACAGGTGTAGACCTGACAGTCATATGCTGACTTACAAGCCCTTAACCAACAATGCACATTTAAGAAAATACCTCACAAAAAAAAGTATGAGATAAGAAAAATAGTCTGGATAGCCATTTGATGAGCTGTTCAGGAGCGTAGCTGTTCAGGACAACACCCTGTCGTTCTCTGCAAACATCAAAGCAATAAACCCCACTCCCTTCTAGCTCTGATTCTACTGATAGATACTTTATTGAGAAAAAATTTACTTTCTATTCCTGTGATATGTGGTTGTCCTACCTAGCTATCTTGAGATGAATGCACTAACTGTAAGTCGCTCTGTATAAGAGCATCTGCTAAATTACTAAAATGTCAAATGTAAATGTTTAAGGGTTTGGGTTACAATTAGGATTAGAATTAGGGTTAAGGTTAGATGTTAAGTTTAGGGTTAAGAGTTAGGGTTAGGGGTTTGGGATTAGGGTTAGGTTTAAGGTTGGGTTAGGTTAAGGGTTAGGATTAGGTTTAGGGTTCGGGAAAATAGGATTTTGAACGGGAATCAATCGTGTGTGTGTGTTGTGCATGCCATGCGCATGACACTAGACTAGACTTTAGGTACTAGCTAACTCATAAACAAGTGACATATAGCCATGGTGCTGCATGCCAAGGCTGTTTCTCCGGTCTGAATTTCCATCCTTGTTAGTTTCCCTAATGCACTGCAGTCCCTGATGGATTTAGTTGCAGGCAGTCGGCCGAGGGGAAGGAGCTCAGTCAGTCCACAGGCGGATCAATCATTTTTAAGCGGAATCTTGGGGGCTGTACGTGAGTGTGTGTGTGTGTGCGTGCGCATGTGTGTGTTTGTGTGCGTGTGCACTGTCACCTGGCTATTTGTCCTTTTTACCTGAGCCGGAGGCTACGCGTATGAATATTAATCAGGTTCACTATATCACCTTATGGATTGTCTGTCAGAACATTTCTATTGAAGTTGTCCCTTTCAATGGCCTGTCAGGATAAACCTGAGCATTTTAGGGTGACACATACGCCTGTTGAAATAGAAAATGATTCTGTCACTTTAATTTTTTTAGAGAAGACAGACGACTTGAGTGCCGTTTGTGGATTTGAATCTGTAAACAGCGCGTTTCCATATTACGTTACTTGGAATTGATTGATGTGGTTGAGAGGGATCATTTATTTGAGCCCTCGGCTACGAAAAATGTGTGTGTTGAACCACACATGACCATAAACGTGTGTGATGTTTCTTATTTCTCATGCGTCATTGTGAATGCCTTCCAGACATAAACTACTGTACTAGTCTATGGCACTGTGAACATTGACAAATGCCCCCGTTCCCTTATATAGTACTCCCACTACATGACATGGACATGTACTGTATGCTTGTGCACACACATTTACACATCAATACACACACAAAAATATACACTACCGTTCAAAAGTTTGGGGTCACTTAGAAATGTCCTTGTTTTTGAAAGAAAAGCGGCAAGAAACTGAAGATCTCGTACAACGCTGTGTACTACTCCCTTCACAGAACAACGCAAACTGACTCCAACCAATTTCTCGCATGGAATAGCCTTCATTTCTCAGAACAAGAATAGACTGACGAGTTTCAGGAGAAAGTTATTTGTTTCTGGCCATTATGAGCCTGTAATCGAACCCACAAATGCTGATGCTCCAGACACTCAACTAGTCTAAAGAAGACCAGTTTTGTTGCTTCTTTAATCAAAACAACAGTTTTCAGCTGTGCTAACTTAATTGCAAAAGGGTTTTCTAATGATCAATTAGCCTTTTAAAATGACAAACTTGGATTAGCTAACGTGCCATTGGAACACAGGAGTGATGGCTGCTGATAATGGGCCTCTGTTCAAAAACAAGTGCATTTCTAAGTGACCCCAAACTTTTGAACTGTAGTGCATATTTTCAGTGTTTTGTTCACTGACTTCAGATATTATTGATGCTGAGCTACAATTGTGGTTGACCGTTCTGGGGAAGTAATGTAAGTAGCCGACTGAAAATAGTAAAGGAAATACCTCAAATAAAAATGCTGAGATCACACTGACAACAATTCATTGACTATATGTATATACAGTGCCTTGCGAAAGTATTTGGCCCCCTTGAACTCTGCGACCCTTTGCCACATTTCAGGCTTCAAACATAAAGATATAAAACTGTATTTTTTTGTGAAGAATCAACAACAAGTGGGACACAATCATGAAGTGGAACGACATTTATTGGATATTTCAAACTTTTTTAACAAATCAAAAACTGAAAAATTGGGCGTGCAAAATTATTCAGCCCCCTTAAGTTAATACTTTGTAGCGCCACCTTTTGCTGCGATTACAGCTGTAAGTCGCTTGGGGTATGTCTCTATCAGTTTTGCACATCGAGAGACTGAAATTTTTTCCCATTCCTCCTTGCAAAACAGCTCGAGCTCAGTGAGGTTGGATGGAGAGCATTTGTGAACAGCAGTTTTCAGTTCTTTCCACAGATTCTCGATTGGATTCAGGTCTGGACTTTGACTTGGCCATTCTAACACCTGGATATGTTTATTTTTGAACCATTCCATTGTAGATTTTGCTTTATGTTTTGGATCATTGTCTTGTTGGAAGACAAATCTCCGTCCCAGTCTCAGGTCTTTTGCAGACTCCATCAGGTTTTCTTCCAGAATGGTCCTGTATTTGGCTCCATCCATCTTCCCATCAATTTTAACCATCTTCCCTGTCTCTGCTGAAGAAAAGCAGGCCAAAACCATGATGCTGCCACCACCATGTTTGACAGTGGGGATGGTGTGTTCAGCGTGATGAGCTGAGTTGCTTTTACGCCAAACCAAACGTTTTGCATTGTTGCCAAAAAGTTCAAATTTGGTTTCATCTGACCAGAGCACCTTCTTCCACATGTTTGGTGTGTCTCCCAGGTGGCTTGTGGCAAACTTTAAACAACACATTTTATGGATATCTTTAAGAAATGGCTTTCTTCTTGCCACTCTTCCATAAAGGCCAGATTTGTGCAATATACGACTGATTGTTGTCCTATGGACAGAGTCTCCCACCTCAGCTGTAGATCTCTGCAGTTCATCCAGAGTGATCATGGGCCTCTTGGCTGCATCTCTGATCAGTCTTCTCCTTGTATGAGCTGAAAGTTTAGAGGGACGGCCAGGTCTTGGTAGATTTGCAGTGGTCTGATACTCCTTCCATTTCAATATTATCGCTTGCACAGTGCTCCTTGGGATGTTTAAAGCTTGGGAAATCTTTTTGTATCTAAATCTGGCTTTAAACTTCTTCACAACAGTATCTCGGACCTGCCTGGTGTGTTCCTTGTTCTTCATGATGCTCTCTGCGCTTTTAACGGACCTCTGAGACTATCACAGTGCAGGTGCATTTATACGGAGACTTGAATACACAGGTGGATTGTATTTATCATCATTAGTCATTTAGGTCAACATTGGATCATTCAGAGATCCTCACTGAACTTCTGGAGAGAGTTTGCTGCATGCCCAATTTTTCAGTTTTTGATTTGTTAAAAAAGTTTGAAATATCCAATAAATGTCGTTCCACTTCATGATTGTGTGCCACTTGTTGTTGATTCTTCACAAAAAAATAGTTTTATATCTTTATGTTTGAAGCCTGAAATGTGGCAAAAGGTCGCAGAGTTCAAGGGGGCCGAATACTTTCGCAAGGCACTGTATTATCACCATTATGGACACTGTTTAGGGTAATTCATATGTATCCCGTACCATAATATAATTGCTCATTGAATTGGTCCATTTCAGTGGAGGGGCCATTAGACATTTGATCCTCATTTAGGATCAAAGAATGAAGCTTCATCGGTGACGTGACTAAAAAGACCCCACTCGCATAATTTCACACTTGGTTTGGCAGGTGCCTGGATTGCAGATGGTTCAGTAGTTATTAAATGTATTGAATTATCTCTGTTTGCATTGCTTCCCTCATTCAGTCATGCTGCAGTCTGTGCTGTGGGATGGGAGAGGAGAAGGATGATCGTGTTTGCTGAGACGACCTGAAGGGTCCAGCTCTCGTGTTGATTTGCACAGTTTAATGAGCCAGATGGTCACAGTTCAACTGGCCTCATCCATTGGACCGATGAGACACACACACACGTGCCCACGCACAAACACACGCACGCATGCGTGCACACACACGCACTGGACTCATCCAGTTGACTACTCAACAAGCAGCAAATACCCTAGGGGACATAAGTTATAATTTATGTACATTATGCCTGATTAGCATAAGCATTACTGTACACTGTAATATTTATATGTACATACTGCACACTAACACTCAGGAAAACATGTTGGCCAAGGCTTTAAGTAACATTACAATCAATGGGGCGTGTGAATGGTTAAATATTAATTACTAGCAATGTGAGTTTGCCCTGTGTGACAGGAGCTGTTATTATTTGGATGCTGATGGCTGTCAGATTATGGGTAGTCTTCTGGGATAATGGTTTTGACTCCAATCAGTCCAGTTGACTCCATCTGTGACGAACACACAAAGGCACACATGCGCTGCCAGACAGCATCAATGAGGTTCTGAATACACTCCTTCTTTAGTGCAGCACTCGTTCCTGATGGGGATGGCAAACCTCAATTCAGCCCAAAAGGAAAAGAGGGAAAGAAAACATGATCTTGTCTTGCCTTAGCATCTCTATACTGCAACCTGTGACAATGCCAGACCTCATGTCCATCCACAACAGTGGTGGTCAGAGCCGTTTAAGATGAGGGAGAACCTTTTTCTTTTTATGAGCATGGCCTTATTTTACTATTACAGCGTATTGGATGACTTTCATTCATATTCCATTCACCCAGTGAATTGAATATGCAATAGGTTCAGGCTACTACATGATACTCTAATTTTCCCTATACCCATCATGAGGTTGCTACAACCTAGCCTATGAATGCAAGTTTACAATGTAGGTGCGCACAGGTCAAGAGACACATTTGAGGTGACAGACAGTGACACATGGGTAGACAGTGACATTCAATACCGCCTTGCACACTCTTGCCTGCATCTTGCTGATATAGGGTGTAATCATTAGTCCAACAGTTGCAAATGGGAGTTTCTATCGGCAAAAATTCAGGTATGTTTATCTTTGTTTTGTTCCGTTTGCTTCCATTTAAGAAACGTTTTTCAACAGAATCGGCGGAATGAATACATCCCTGATCACGCGTAAATACAGTTCACTTTCATAGCATTGTATTCCTTCCATTGTGGACTTCAATGCACAACACATCAGCTGTATGTGACCAGGCAAAAACCTTTCCATACCAAACCGCTACACACAGCCTACATCGTTGTCACCATATTAGCTAAGGTAACGTCATAGCATAGATAATATAACTAACGCGTTAGTAAACCCGCTACAATCATGCAGTAACGTTACAGTGTCAGTAAGCAGTTACACCGGTCGCTCCGGGTGGCAATAATGAATCAAACCAAAAGCTTACCTTGACTTGGAAGAGTTCCAGATTTGTGTTGGAAAATCATAGCCAGCTAATTAACAAAACATCCCTCTGTTTGAGCAAGGGGTTTCAGTAGAGTAAACTAGCTAGCTGCATTTGCACTCTAAGTAAATGAAAGGGAAAGTGACATTTTTTTTCAATCTCTCTATTTCTCTTTTGCTTCTCCTGAATTTTGGAAGAAAATAATTTCTTAAACTGTTCAACTTTTGTCTTTCTCTCTCTTTGAGTCAACTAATTACCACATTTTATACACTGCAGTGCTAGCTAGCTGTAGTTTATGCTTTCAGTACTAGATTAATTATCTGATCCTTTGATTGGGTGGATAAAATGTCAGTTACTGCTGCAAGAGCTCTGATAGGTTGGAGGATGTCTTCCAGCAGTTGTCACAATTACTGTGTAAGTCTATGGAAGGGAGTGAGATCCATGAACCTCCTAGGTTTTGTATTGAAGTCAATGTACCCAGAGGAGGATGGAAGCTAGCTGTCATTCGGCTACACCATGGTGCTACCCTACATAGTGCTGTTGAGGCTACTGTAGACCTTCTTTGCAAAATAGTGTTTTAATCAAATATTTGGTGACGTGATTATATTTAGTATAAATTTATCTAAAAAGGATAACTTTTTAAAAGTTTCAACATTTTTATTTTTATGAAATTGAGGAGGATGGTCCTCCCCTTCCTCCTCTAATGAGCCTCCATTGATCCACAAGTAGCTTAGTACTCCAAGGGCCACCTACCAAAGTGACCCAAAAAACAGAACCTCATTTCAGCAACACTATGTAGATGTTATGAACATGAATAAGATGTTTGACTTATGACACAATTCAGCTACATTGACCACTTTCCCAACAAGTTACATACAAACTTAGAGGGTATGAGATCTTAGGCTTCTTCTCTGCTATGTAAATCAGAAAATAAATAACTTCTACCAATCAAGAGATATGGCTGTTTTCGTAACCGCATCAACTACACTTTAACAACATGTTTACTGACATGTTGACCACTTTCCCAACAGCTTGGGGAAAAAAATGTATTATGTATGAAATCTTGGTCTAGTTTGGTTTTTCAAATCTAAAATGAGAACAGAAATACCTTCTACCTAATAAAATATAGCACTGGAGAAGCACTTAGGACTGACTATGCCACACAGCTCACCCCAAACCACTAAACTAACCCACGCATTAACCAAACTACAATGGTGACCCCACTTACTATAGCTAACCCAGGGCCTACCTATCTAAAACATGCACTATTACTACTACAATGTACTGCTACTAGAACTTCTGGTCTATCAACAATTTATAAAACATTCACTTCATTTATTACACAAGCCTCAATTTTTCAACAATAACACATTTCTAAACTTCCACTAGATGCACAATCATATTTCTCTCCCCGATAATAGACTAAAATGTCTTCCACTAACATAAACATTAAAGATGTAACAATTCACTGATACACATGTCCTCTACTTCAGTGTCAAACTGCATGCAACTGTGTTGACCGTTATTAATCTACAAGTCATTTTGCATTCCATTGCCGAACAACCCTCGGGCAATATCAGTAGCATAGTCCACCCACCTGCGCACTGGGCCAAGCTTCATGCGCTGACCGACGCGAGATAGGCGGCCTGTTCCTGATCATGCACATCTGCGCAGCACCTTCAGCATTAAATGCTAAATTTACTTGCGTGATATTAGGCTTTATTGGTTGAGTGACAACCTAAGTAATTTGCTAGGTTATTATCTATGAGCTGTTAAAAATTGTTTGACCAGAATAAAAGTAAGCTACCAGAGACACAACGCTCATCAGGCTATACCCAAGGTAGGGGTTTACAATAGATTTTATTGAGATTGCTCAGGTTGACCGTTAGCAACAGTTTTGGTAGTTTTGCTTCAAACAGCCAGTTTAAAGCAAAAGTGTACAACACTTTATGAACACCTGCTCTTTCCATGACAGAGACTGACCAGGTGATTCCAGATGAACACTATGATCCCTTATTAAATTCACTTAAATCAGTGTAGATGAAGGGGAGGAGACAGGTTAGATAATGATTTTTAAGCCTTGAGACATGGATTGTGTGTGTGTGCCATTCAGAGGGTGAATGGGCAAGACAAAATATTTAAGTGCCTTTGAACGGGGTATGGTAGTAGATGTCAGGCCACTGTTTTGAGTGTGTCAAGAATTGCTGCTGGGTTTTTCATTCTCAACAGTTCCCCGTGTGTAGCAAGAATAGTGCACCACCCAAAGGACATCCAGCCAACCTGACACAACTGTGGGAAGCATTGGAGTCAACATGGGCCAACGTTCCTGTTGAGCGTGTTGGTCAATTTCAGATGATCAGTTCTATATAATTATCAAATATATATATTGGTAGTAGAAAGAAAGACTCTTTGTTTATGTATTTAAAATGATAATTTAGTAATACAATTGTAGACAGAAGTTGGTACAGAGTACAGTATATGACAGCTCTCCCCAGGTTCTGTGAGGTGTCTAAGACATCCTGTAGCTTATATAGGTATAGGTTCATAACAAGGTGACATTTCACAACAGATAAGTCTAAGCATCTTCTGCCAGGTGGCGGTTTCCATCAGGCCTGCGGTGGCCTTGTGTTCTCAGAAAACCAGTCGTATTCTCAGAGCCTCAGACAGTCACAGTGGGGCCCAGATAGGAGGAGTATGAGCTTATGAGGCGGTTTCCACCTTCTGATGGTGTCTGCAGGGCATATCACTCAAAACAGGTGTTAACACACACAGAGGTCTCCTGAGAGGAGACCTTACAGTTTATCATAACACAATTTATTAACCCTTTAAAATGGTATGAGGCCTTGGTTTAACCCCTTCAAATGCTTTTCACGCCTTGTAGAGTCCATTACCTGACAAATTGAGGCTGTTCTGAGGGCAAAAGGGGGTGCAACTCAATATTAGAAAGGTGTTCCTAATGTTTTGTTCACTCAGTGTATATGGTAATTTTCAGATATACAGAAGAGGGTACAGTTGATCATTTCATAACGAGGACAGCAATCAATTTCTTCGAGGTGCACTGCATGGCCAAAGCGAGCAGAGAAGAGAAGACCACTTTGTAAAAACTTCCAACCGGTCCAAACCATTACCTTTTGAGATGGGCTGAAATCCAAAGTTGTGCTACATATTCATAGCCTATGTACATTTACATTACATTTAAGTCATTTGGCAGACGCTCTTATCCAGAGCGACTTACAAATTGGTGAATTCACCTTATGACATCCAGTGGAACAGCCACTTTACAATAGTGCATCTAAATCATTTAAGGGGGGGTGAGAAGGATTACTTTATCCTATCCTAGGTATTCCTTAAAGAGGTGGGGTTTCAGGTGTCTCCGGAAGCTAATTTGTAAACAAACACATTTTGATACATTAATAGCTCAAACACTTAATCTACAAAAATTACAAGTTAATCAGTTGGTGATGGTAATTTTTTTACCAAAGTGGGTGACAAAAAAACAAATATTATCATGGTAATGGTAAATGCCTAGCCTCCCTTATGGCTCAGCTCAGGTGAAAACGAAAAATAATCATGAAATAAATATTTTGTAAACTGAAATGAAATCATTGACAAACCCACCATTTTGAAAAAATACAACTATGCTGAAACTATTATCTTTGACTCCAAAAAATAAAAAATAAAATAAGAAACATGTTCATTTATATGTATTTGTTTTTACTTCTGGCAAAAATCAAATGGGGTTTTTGATAGGGTTTTAAAGCCCTTGGGGGGGTTACAAGCTATTGAATCTGCCAAGTAAATGCGGCCAGGAGATGTTTCAAATAGGCCTAGCTTGTGCATCACTAACACGAGCTATCACTAGCTAACAGGGGACAAATCAACTAGGTAGCTAACTTGATTCTTCTTACATGTGCTACTAAAGTTAAAAAGCATTGGATTGACGTAAACATGGGTGAGAGAGCGTTTCCTTCCACCATATTATTTTCACTAGTCTCTGCGCTATTCCTTTTAAATCCAAGTCACATTGAGATTCAACCTAACCTGATATATGACCTGACCCATGACCTTATGTATTACTGCCCCCAAGTTGAAAGAAGTGATATGCCAAAAAGCACACACAAACTATACAACACAAATGGCTTCTAGCCTCCCACGCATGCTTTGTGTCCCTAACCAGACTTTCATCCTAACATTTCATGTGGATGAATTACCTGACGCATAACAAAACAGGCCCGATGGAAACATTTGCCTGTAAAATGTCCCAATGTCGACAAAATACAATATGCTAGACAAGGGTGCATCATATTTTGGTCGGTGAAAAAGATTATGCAATAATTGCGGTGGAAACATTTATGCGCAAATATTTATATAATAACCATCATCTTAAAGTTAACTTGGAGTCACACTATGATATGTTATGTTACACCACAAGGTCTTGGAAAGGCATGAAGAGTTAATAGGCAGATTAAACAAGTTATGATGAACTTCACAACTTATGGTGGTTAAGTGCACGAGCGGCCAGCTATACAGTAGGAAGAGTATTGGTGGTGCCAAAGTTCTTTTTTGTTTTCCTTGTTTTAGTGTTGGTCAGGAAGTGAGCTGGGTGGGCATTCTATGTTGTATGTCTAGTTTGTCCGTTTCTATGTATGGCCTGATATGGTTCTCAATCAGAGGCAGGTGTTAGTCATTGTCTCTGATTGGGAACCATATTTAGGTAGCTTGTTTTGTGTTGGGGTTTGTGGGTGGTTGTTTCCTGTCTTTGTGTTCTCTGCACCAGATAGGACTGTTTTGGGTTTTGCCATGTTTGTTATATTGTATTTGTGTAGTGTTATCGTCTCTTATTAAACATGTTGAACACGAACTACGCTGCATTTTGGTCCTCCTCTCCTTCGACGGAAGAACCGTTACAGAAGTGTAGAGCAGAAAAGCAGGTGTGTTTCAGAGAGATGTATAAATGAATGAGTAGAGAAGTAGAGAACCTTTCCTTTAGTACCAACTTTGGGTGAAATTAACCAGTAATATGTGATGTTTTTCTTATACTGTATGTAAGAGAAAAATCTCTGTCTCTGAAAGTCCTTGGTCGTTTGACGCTGCGTCCCGGGGTTTGCTCCCCCTGTTGCCATGGAGACGTCATCAGGCAGCGATGGCGATTCTTGCATTTCTTTGCAAACAGTACCATGTCAAGCCATGGCACTTCTTTGGACTCACCAGGTCCAACTGGCTGCGCCTGGGTAGTGGGCGGGTGCGTTTGTGTGTGTGAAAGAGAGAAGCAGAGAGAGAGGGAAAAGGGAGAGAGAAAGAGCGTGTGCTAGAGAGAGAGTGTGTGTTTGTGCGTGTATGTGTGTGTGTGAGAGAGAGATGCGCACACACACACCCTCCTACTAAGCGCAAGGTGTGTCAAGGGAGAGATGTATGTGTGTCTCTCTGTGTGGGTGGGATCATACTGCAATGGTGCAGTTTATTTCCCTCAAGTTTGGTCTTTGCCCACCTCAAGGGCATTTCAATAAACCTTTATTACCGCAAACCTCAAATGGAGCCCATTCATGTATTTTCCTGCCAAATTCAGATACACACATGACATCATGACATCATGACATGTGTGTATCTGGGTAATAGAGTAAAGTTTTTTTTATTGACTCACACATGACATGTAGGAAGGGAAATCCTTCCTAGCTTATTGAGTGCCTTGGGGCTATACTGTAAGGAGAAGATGTACATGTACAGTACACGTTAGTGTGGACATAACCTGGAAATAATAAGCTCATTCTTTATAAAAAATATTCTGATTGAACATTTAGCCTCATTCTGTATGCCTATATTTGTATATCATTTGTAGCCTATCTGACAAGTATAAAGACATCCATGTCGAGAACACGGCGCTGGCATTTCTCTATCTTTCTCTCAATCTCTCTAGGGCTAGGCCCAAACTTGTCTCTCCTAATCATTTTTTTATTTTAAAATCGTACAGTGAACACCTAGGTCTATAGGTCTATATGCATGCAGTGCTTACTGCATTTAGCACTCAAATCTCCAACAGCTGAACCATGAGGTAGACAATTATTGTTTTAGGAATGTCAAAACCAATAAAACAACCTTTTGAATATGCTACACATCGAAACACAACTAATAGTTGTTTTGTCGTTTGTTATACAGATATAGGATATTAATTTGAGCCAGTTTGCTACAGCAGGAAAACAATCCTTCAGCAACAGGAAATGTGAATTATAATGTGGATTATTATTAATGGATTTTTGTTAGCGCAAATAAAGTCAGACATTTCTCAGTGGAAATAACAAACTTTAGAAGCCTTTTTAAAACTCAAATGTTCTACAAGTTAGCACTTTCTGCCATGCATGAAAATTCTCAGCAAGAATATAGTGATCAAATTAAGATCCTACATGTGTAGACAGTTTTTAAGGACACTTAACTGTGGATCATTTGGCCAATGTCGCTTGTGTATTGATGGCGCTGGAAGTGCCCAGTTGAGCGTTTCTCTCTCTCTTCCTTCTTTTGGATGTGAACAGGTCTGACTGTCCTCGGGTCCATTTTCAACGGGTCTCTGTTTTTGAAAATGTATTTATGCAATATCCAGTCGGGTGGGAAGTCAATTATCTATTTAGGAACGGGTCCAATATTTTGGGCTAGTGAAGACCTCCACTGTGCACTGCAGTATAATCGAGAGTGGAAAACAGTGTCCACAAACATCAGTTCCCCTTACCCTCAACTTATGATTCAACTCAGTGTCCAACTGCGCTCACTTTCTTTCTCCGGTTTAGTGTTTAAGAGCTATGACATGATGCAGTGTTTTTTCCATCAGTGAGTCAATTTGTAATGCAGCAGTGCTAAGCGAGCATCTTCAGATGCCCCAGACTGCAGTTCTTTTATCTGTTGGCTGTATCTACATCACTGTCAGGCTGCAGGACTCGGTGCTTGCTCAACAACTCATGACGACGAGGTCACTAAGACCAATTTGAGCAGAACAGGGTGATAGAGATATACCTCTGTGTCTCAAATAGTAGTACCCTAAAGTAGTGCACTGTATAGGGAATAAGGTGTCATTTGACATTCGCCTAAACACTTCAACCAGCTTTAACACTAGTTTGGATAGAAGGAGGTCTCTGGATATAACATCTGCCAAAGATCCGCTGTGTTTCACAGGGAATTCTCTCCATAAGATAGCACAGTACCCAATAAGAGTATCTGCCAGTGAGAAGAGTGAAGCAGAAATTCTGTTTTCCCATTATAGTCTAGCTAACCTTAGCAGCAACCATTCCCCTTACCTGCCCTCTGCTCTGTACAGGAAGGAACCCTGACCCTGTTCTCCTCCATGCTCTGGTCATTTCACTGTTTTCTCCAGAGACTGCTGTTCTGTTTGTGCTCTTTGGTGGCAGAGATAGATACAGTGGAGCGAGAGAGACGGAGAGGTGATTTTGTAGAGCAGCTGTGACAGATAGCTCTGACCTCAGCTATGTTCTACACCGCTCCCGTGTGGCTCAGTTGATAGTGCATCACACTTGAAATACCAGCGTTGAGGGTTCGAGTCCCATGAGGAACCAGTGCGAAAAGTCAAGTATGAAAATGTATGCGCTCACTACTGTACGTTGATCTGTATAAGAGTGTCTGCTAAAATGTAAAGATTTTTATACAAACACTCTGGGGTGGGCTGGAGACGTCAGAGGGAAACCTACAGGCTTAGTGTGTAGATGTACTTATTAGCCCAGGTTGTAGGGCATGGTGTGTGTGTGTGTGGCTTCAGGACTCTGCTTATGTCATAGCCCAATGGGGAGGATGACATTGAGCTGAGAGCAGCAAGGGGTGGCTGGAGGTAGGAGGCAAGAGGGAGGTGGTGACAGAGGAAGACAGGAGGTATCGGGTTGGATGGGTGAGAAGCTGAGAGTTTAACAGGACCAGTGGGGTTTTACTGCAGAGATGTGCTCTCTGTGGAGATGACTGTTCTCTCTGTATCCTTGAGTACATTTCTATGTTGGGACTTGACTTGGTTGTTTACTGTAGCCTACAGTATGGCTCTCTCTGCTATATAAACATAGCTCAGTATTGTTGTGAACATTTTCAGGGAATTTACTGCAATTTGAATTTAGGCCAACTTCTATAAAGTGCTGTTCACAGAGATGACATCAGACAAACAGAATCACACAAACAACCGTCCAGATCCCTGCAATGTTTAATGTATTCTCTCTGATGTTGTGCCTTGTTTTTCTCCCTTCCCCGCACAGCTCCACACTAAAAAATACATGCAGGATATATGAGGTAGCTAGTCTCATCCAGAAGGCCTTTATGCTAGACCATTTCAGACCAGTTCTCAGTAGTTAAGGCTTTTAAATCTCCACCTGACCTGACTATACAACTAGGGCCCAGAGGTTTTCCTGTGGTCAGTTGACATGGTCAGGGAAAACTCTGGGTCCTATTAATGGTACATGACAAGAGCATCTTCAGAGGCCTGCAAATTGAGTAACCAAATGGAGGATTAGTTTACAGTAGCTGGATCACTGTCCTATCAATCTAAATGTCTTACCACATTCTGTGGTAATGGAAACATTTAAAATCATTATATGTAATTGCAAACTTGTTAGAACACAAATGCCATTGTCTTATTGTAAGGGTTAGGATTGGTTAGGATCATTGCCTCTTCGCTGACCCAGCCAATCAGTAAACAGAACCAAGACATTCTAAGGCAGGTCCAATGAGCCTCAGTGTTATTCAGAAGAGGTGGGACTAACAATCACTTCAGGAGACATGAGAGTGAGACAGAGATGAGCAGATGAGTTCACGCATTGTTCAGCATGTTTTCACAAAAATATAGATTTAGAGTTAGATAAACTTGTATTTTTTGTCAAGGACATATACAGGATACGCCCCTCCACAACACGCCCTTCACTCCATATCAAAACTACAAACCTGCAACCTGATTTTGGACAAAATTACCTGGAAGGATTCCTACTACCGAGGATTCTTATTTCCAAGCTATACGGCAAATGCTCTGGCAAACAAACAACAGAAACCTGAAAACACCATCCAACCTGGAACTGACTAAGTAATGTTTAGTCTAAAGCTACTTTTAAAGCCAATAATAAAAATATATTACAATGATATATTTTATTTTATAAGAATTGAAGTTAAGGCTACCAAGCTTGCTAGGACTGAACATATCTAACTGCAACTTCAATTAGCACGGAGGTGTGAAGTGAGAGGTGTCAAAGCCCTATCCCACCCAAATGCAGAGGCCTTTGAAGCCCCCTCCCACTGTTCAGACGTCATTGCAATACAGTACCCTCTGGATGCAAAAAAATAAGGCACGAAAAGAGTACAAAAAGAAGCTGCTTATGGAAAATCAATAGACACTTTTTGCTGACTATTATAAAAATGGGAACATAAGCAACTTAATCTTCCACACAGACCATCCCCTGGCATAGCACACTGCTATATTAACACACTACCCCTCTGTTAATAACCTCTTGAAACTCTGGGGGCGCTATTTCATTTTTGGATGAAAAACGTTCCCGTTTTAAACAAGATATTTTGTCACAAAAAGATGCTCGACTATGCATATAATTGATAGCTTTGGAAAGAAAACACTCTGAAGTTTCCAGAACTGCAAAGATATTGACTGTGAGTGCCCCAGAACAGGAGCTACAGGCAAAACCAAGATGAAACTGCAACCAGGAAATCAGCAGGATTTTTGAGGCTCTGTTTTCCATTGTCTCCTTATATGGCTGTGAATGCGACAGGAATGAGCCTGCCCTATCTATCGTTTCCCCAAGGTGTCTGCAGCATTGTGACGTATTTGTAGGCATATCATTTGAAGATTGACCATAAGAGACTACATTTTCCAGGTGTCCGCCCGGTGTCCTCCGTCGAAATTGGTGCGTCATTTTCAGCTGCTAGTATTTTTCCATGGGATTCTGAGACGAAAGCAGGCTTCCACGAACGGCATATCAATGAAGAGATATGTGAAAAAACACCTTGAGGATTGATTCTAAACGACGTTTGCCATGTTTCGGTCGATATTATGTAGTTAATTTGGAAAACGTTTGACGTTTTGGTGACTGAATTTTCGGTTAGTTTCGGTAGCCAAATGTGATGTACAAAACGGAGCGATTTCTCCTACACAAAGATTCTTTCAGGAAAAACTGAACATTTGCTATGTAACTGAGAGTCTCCTCATTGAAAACATCCGAAGTTTTTCAAAGGTAAATGATTTTATTTATTTGGTTATCTGTTTTTTGTGAAAATGTTGCGTGCTAAATGCTACGCAAAATGCTAAGCTAGCTTGCAATACTCTTACACAAATGCTTGATTTGCTATGGTTCAAAAGCATATTTTGAAAATCTGAGATGACAGTGTTGTTAAGAAAAGGCTAAGCTTGAGAGCAGGCATATTTTTTTCATTTAATTTGCGTTTTTCAGAAATCGTTAACGTTGCGTTATGCTAATGAGCCTGAGGCTGTATTCACGATCCCGGATATGGGATGGGTAGTATCAAGATTAAGAGGGAGGATGTTAGCTATGGGTGGAAACTCAGGATATTAGTCAACGAGGACTCTGAGTTAGCCAATGTCAACCTGTACAAGTCTGGAACAGTAATGGTACAGGACAACCCCAAACAGTTTCAGCTGGACTTTTACATAATCAAAGAAATAGAGCTTATCCTGCTGAGCTCTCTTGAGAAAGATACCCCCACCCCGAGCGTGTCAGACCAGACCTCTTCATTATACAACCCCACAGACGAGCAACCCCAAGCGGAAAGTCAACCTCCCAGCACAGGGTACTACTCCCTCATTGAAATTAAGGTTAAATTCACCCAGCTGGAGGTAAGGCGGGTAGAGCTGGAACAGTAGGTGAACACACTCCAGTCAGCACAAAAAATTGTCCAGCTCAACAACACCCCCTCAACTAGACCCAGAGAGTTGGAGGTGGAGAGAGACATATCTGCACTCAGGAATGGCGTTGAGACAACATCAACAGGAGAAAGAGCAGGTGAAGAACAGAGCACTAGAGGAGAAGGTGAAAGTGCCTGAGGAGAAAGTGAGAATGATGACGTGTGACAGAGAACAACCCATTAAAGAGCTGGCCACCCCCGCAGAGAAACCAGCAGAACAGCCCACCTCAGACCCAGACCAAAGTCTCGACACCACAGCGGAACAGTCCACCCCAGACCCTGACCATAGCCTCGACATCACAGCAGGACAGACAAATGAAGAACCTCAAGCCCAGGGGATGCCATCCCATCTGAGCATCCCCCATGTTAGCCACCCTGATAGCCCTCCTGACAACCCCCCCACACCCACTGAGAACATACACAAGCCACAGATTATACTCCTTGTGGACTCAAATGGGAAACATATTCAAGAAAATAAACTTTTTTTCCAAACACACTGTCTGAACTCTGGTTTCCAAACACCCAGCGCTCCAGGACCAACTAGGATCCCCCAGCCACATAATAATACACACAGGCACAAACGACCTGAGGACACCACAGGAAAAGGTGGCCACAGCACTTAACTTGTTGAGTGTAGGGGGCATTATTTTGATTTTTTTGGATGAAAAACGTACCCATTTGAAACTGCCTATTTCTCAGGCCCAGAAACTAGAATATGCATACAGTTGTCCGTTTAGGATAGAAAACACTATAAAGTTTCCAAAACTGTCAAAATATTGTCTGTGAGTATAACAGAACTGATATTACAGGCGAAAACTTGAGGAAAATCAAAATTCTATTTTGAAAGCTCCATGTTCCATAGCCTGCCTTCGCCCCATTTAAAGGGCTTTCAACCAGATTCCTTTTCCTTTCGCTTCCTCAAGGTGTCAACAGTCTTTAGACATAGTTTCATGCTTTATTTTGAAAAATGAGCGAGAAAGATAACATTGCGTCAGTGGATAGCTGGGTGTTCGCATGAGTTTTGCTTGTGCAACAGAGTGGGACAGCCATTGTCTCTCCCTCTCCTATTGAAAAAGCGATTGTCCCGGTTGATATATTATCGATTACATATTTTAAAAACAACCTGAGGATTGATTATAAAAAAACGTTTGACGTGTTTTTGTGAACATTAAGGATACTATTTGGAATTTTCGTCTGCAATGTTGTGACCGTTCGAGCCTGTGGATTTCTGAACATAACACACCAAACAAATGGAGGAATTTTGGATATAAAATTAATCTTTATTGAACAAAAGGAACATTTATTGTGTAACTGGGAGTCTCGTGAGTGAAAACATCCAAAGATCATCGAAGGTAAGCAATTAATTTTATTGCTTTTCTGATTTTCGTGACCAAGCTACTTTGATGCTAGGTGTTCATAATGTTTTGTCTAGTAATTGATAAACTCACACAAATGCTTGGATTGCTTTCGCTGTAAAGCATATTTTCAAAATCTGACACGACAGGTGAAAAAGTTTGTGTGAAAAAGTTTATTCTACTTTCCCCAACGCACAAGTGGTTATCTCCACCCTGCTACCACGAAAAACTTCCACCCTGCTACCATACAGCGGGTAAATGCAAGTATTTCCGGTGACCATGTCTCAAAACCAAATGTCTATACCTGGCCCACCACTCCACCCTTTACGACCAGGTCCACCTATACAAGTTATCAGTGGCCACCTTTGCCCGAACCCTAAAGGACATCGCCCTCAACCACAGTCCCAAAACTTCATACAGGTGCATCAGATCAACAGACACCCCAACCAGCAAGACACTCTCCCAGACCACCCCCCCCTCCCGGACTTACAGATAGAGGACCCACGCCGAATGGACCTACATCCAGACAACAGCACCACCAGCCACATCCAGACAATAGCACTACCAGCCACATCTAGAAAAGAGCACCACCAGCCACATCCAAACAAGAGCACCACCAGTCACATCCAGACAAGAGCACCACCCCAACCAATCAACACCCCCCCAAGTCAACCATGCCCACACCCCATTTAGGCCCCCTCAGATCAGATTTATGCCCCTTCTGCCCACCCCATGCCCCCCACTCCCGCAAAGAGGGCCTCAACATGAAAGTCGCACGCCCTGGCCCGGGGGCAAACAAACAGCCCCAACCCCCTCTCTTACACTAGCCCAAGCCAATGGCATGTACCAGATGCTCAGCAGGCTCTGCTCACACTTACTGGTCTGAGGGCAAACCCCACGACTAACAACATTGGACACTTTATGGAACATAAAGCCTTCACTATTTCATCCTTGGATATCCAAAGCCTGAGGTCATTTGCCTTTGGCCTAAAGAGCAGGAACCTGGACTTCAGTAAAGAAATCAAGTACAGACATTGTCATCTTACAAGAAACATGGTATGGAGGAGATTTGCCCTCTAGGTTACAGAGAGCTGGTAGTCCCGTCCACCAAACTACCATGGGTGAAACAGGGAAGGGACTCAGGCGGTATGCTAATTTCGCATAGAGCAGACCTAACTCACTCTATTAAATTAATCAAAACAGGAACATTTTACATTTGGCTAGAAATTCAAAAGGAAATGATCTCGACAGAGACAAATGTCCTCCTGTGTGCTACCTATATCACCCCCACTAGAATCCCCATACTTTAATGAAGACAGCTTCTCCATCCTGGAGGGGGGAATCAATAATTTCATGTACTAGTCTGTGGCAAGCTAAATGCCAGAACTGGACAAGAACCTGACACCCTCAGCGCACAGGGGGACAAACAACTACCTGGAAGTGACAGCATACCCTCCCCCATATGCCCCCCTAGGCACAACTACGATAACTTAACCAACAAAAACGGGTCACAACTCCTGCAGCTCTGTCGCACGCTGGGTATGTACATAGTCAATGGTAGGCTTCAAGGGGACTCCTATGGTCACTACACTTATAGCTCATCTCTTGGCAGTAGTACTGTAGACTTCTTTGTCACTGACCTCAACACAGAGTTTCTCAGTGTTTACAGTCAGCCCACTGACACCCTTATCAAATCACAGCAAAATCACAGTCTACTTGAACAGAGCGATACTCAATCATGAGGCATCAAAGCCAAAGGAACTGAATAATAGTAAGAAATGCTATAGACGGAAGGAATGTAGTGTGGAAACCTAGCAAAAAACACTTAGGCAACAACAAATTCAATCCCCTTTAAACAATTTCCTGGGCAAAATGTTTCACTGTAATAATGAAGGTGTAAAGTTGGCAGTAGAAAACCTAAACATTATATTTGACCTCTCAGCTTCCCTATCAAATCTCAAAATGTCAAACAGAAAACCGAGGAAAATTAACAACAATGACGAATGGTTTGATGAGGAATGCAAAAGCCTAAAAAAGAAATTGAGAAACCTATCCAACCAAACATATAGAGACCCAGAAAACCTGAGCCTACGCCTTCACTATGGAGAATCACTAAAATAATACAGAAATACACTAAGGGAAAAAAAGGAACAGCACGTCAGAAATCAGCTCAATGTAATTGAAGAATCCATAGACTCTAATCATTTCTGGGAAAATTTAAAAACACTAAACAAACAACAACACGTAGAGTTATCTATCCAAAATGGAGGTGTATGGGTAAACCACTTCTCCAATATTTTTGGTCCTATAACAAAGAACAAACAGAAAAAACATATATAGCTCTGGAAAAAAATTGAGAGACCACTGCAAAATTATCTGTTTTTACTGTTTTTACTGTTTATAGGTATTTGTTTGGGTAAAATGAACATTTTTGTGTTTTATTCTATAAACTACTGACAACATTCCTCCCAAATTCCCCCCAAATATTGTCATTTAGGGAATTTATTTGCAGAAAATGACAACTGGTCAAAATAACAAAAAAATATGTGGTGTTGTCAGACCTCGAATAATGCAATAACAAATTCCATCCAGACACCGTTGCCCTAGAGCACATAAAAAACTATACATACCTCTGCCTAAACATCAGCACCACAGGTAACTTCCACAAAGCCGTGAATGATCTGAGAGACAAGGCTAATAGGGCCTTTTATGCCATCAAAAGGAACATAAATTTAACATATCAATTAGGATCTGGCAAAACATACTTGAATCAGTTATAGAACTCATTGCCCTTTATGGTTGTGAGGTCTGGGGTTCGCTTACCACCCAGGAATTCTCTAAATGGGACAAACACCAAATTGAGAGACGGCATGCAGAATTCTGCAAAAATATTTTCTATGTACAACGTAAAACTCCAAATAATGCATGCAGAGCAGAATTAGGCTGACACCCGCTAATTATCAAAATCCAAAAAAGAGCCGTTAAATTCTAGGGGATTCCCAGACCTTATATAACAAAGCCATCACCTACAGAGAGATGAACCTGGAGAAGAGTCCCCTAAGCAAGCTGGTCCTGGGCTCTGTTCACAAACCCAAACAGACCCCACAGAGCCCCAGGACAGCAACACATTTAGACCCAACCAAATGATGAGAAAACAAAAAGATAATTACTTGACACATTGGAAAGAATTAACAAAAAAACAGAGCAAACTAGAATGCTATTTGGCCCTAAACGGAGAGAAAACAGTGGCAGAATATCTGAGCACTGTGACTGACCCAAACTTAAGGAAAGCTTTGACTATGTACAGACTCATAGCCTTGCTATTGAGAAAGGCTGCCGTAGGCAGACTTGGCTCTCAAGAGAAGACAGGCTATGTGCACACTGCCCACAAAATGAGGTGGAAACTGAGCTGCACTTCCTCACCTGCCAAATGTATGACCATATTGGAGACACATATTTCCCTCAGATTACACAGATCCACAAAGAATTAAAAATGTTGATAAACTCCCACATCTATTGGGTGAAAAACCACAGTGTGCCATCACAGCAGCAAGATTTGTGACCTGTTGCCACAAGAAAAGGGCAACCAGTGAAGAACAAACACCATTGTAAATACAACTCGTATTTATGTCTATTTATTTTCCATTTTGTACTTTAACTATTTGCACATAACATGACATTTGAAATGTCTTTATTCTTTTGGAACTTTTGTAAGTGTAATGTTTACTGTTTATTCTTGTTGTTCATTTCACTTTGTTTATTATCTACCTCACTTGCTTTGGCAATGTTAACATGTGTTTCTCATGCCAATAAAGCCCTTACATTTAATTGAATTGAATTGATGTAAATGGATGCTGAATAGAGTAACATGATGAAAAGCCAACAGAACAAAGATACAGCAAAACTAACTTTTAAAAAACAGTTTGAAATAATGTGACTTACCTGAAATCGGTGAAGTCTACTGGAGAACGGAACAGATACTTTATGTGTAATACAATTTACAATTCTTCGGTGCTACAAGTAGAGTGAGAGAAAACCAACGTTTTACTGGGGCACAGAAGATTGGCTAGCTTGCTCTGCTCCTAGTGGATGAACATTGTTCATGTGAAACGTTCTATAATTCTAAAGGAAGAATAGAAGAGACACACACTTCATGTGAATGGGTGGAATTAAACCAAAGAATTCAAAATGTTCATCTGGACTCACCGTGTGGATTGATTAACAGAGACCATACTATTTCACTCTTCCATTAGTCATGTGTCCTACAGCACCAAACTTTTGGTTTTAACAGCTCACTAACACCTCCAGGCCCAGGCCTCCTCAGCCTCTCCACGGGTCCCTCCTCTCGGAGCTCATCTGTGACGGCCGTGCCAAAGGCATGCTGGGAAATAAGAGGCAGAATCATTAAGGCTGTGTGGAGCAGCAGGAGCACACTGTGTAGCATATGTCTGCATTACTACCTACAGGTAGTACATTGCTGATATACAGGTTGATACATGCTGATACCTATCAAACAAAAACATGCAGGCACGTGTGGCGCTCACGTATCATTATTATAACGGCAGCGTATTTAGCATTCTCATAAACATTAAATACCTTTTAAAGAGATCTCCCTGGACCTCTGGGCCTCCTATTCATAAGAGCAAGTTAGGCTGCAGTATGACACCAGCGGGCTGCAGTGTGGGAGAGGTCTCTCCAGAGAGCTGCTGTGGCTGGAGCTGGTACAGCAATGCTGGCTGTCAATGATAGGACTGGACACTGAGGTAATGTGACGGCCGTGGTGCCTGTTTCCACTCTCATCAAGGACTTTGTTTTCATTGGACAGCTTTTTGGACTCAAGTCTGGGTATGCATCCAGTGTGTCTAGTAGGGCTTTTGAACTAGTTTAAAATAGCCTCTTAGGACACACGGAAACAGATGTGCCACAGTTCAGATAGACAGGTACTGTACCCGAGAGGCTCGACAACATGCCGTCAGCTAACATGGACACCACAGGCCCTATACAGGCAGTAGGCTACATGTACAGTACTTTACAGAAGAAGTACTTTACTAAGGTGCCTGCTTCTTATTGTAAGTTGTGCAGGGAAAGGTCATTTGATTCCATTGTGGTCCACCTGTTGGATGGATTCCTCTCTGTGCAGTCTATCGGTCTGTCTGTCTGTCTGTCTGTGGAGATGTCACTTTATCATCAGGGTGTTGTGTCAGTCCTGTGCACGGTGATTGGTTCCCAGTCCCTAATGTAATACTAAGTGTTTGTTGGAACAAGCTGTTCTTAGTGATCTAATTGTGGAGCACTCAAGCAGCTGGTAGGATACAGATGATGAATGGTATTTTATACACTAACTGGTACCTGTGGCTCACTAATGGACGCCTTTCTTTTCTTTAATGCTTTTCTACCTTGTGTTGTTGATCACATAACACATGGTCCTGTACACATTTGGTGCAATCCAGTTCGGCATTCCTAACAATCAGAAAGGTATTCGAACTGAAAGTGCTGCCAAATAATACATTTCATTATGTGACTATTTAACTGGATGAGCCTGTATAAAATGTAATTACTCTGTTAAGCTAATGGACACATATTGGATGGGTCTGACTAGACATATACAGATTATTCTCCTTACCACACACACACACACACGTACACACACACACATACACACACGTACACACACACACGTGCACACACACACACACACACACACCTTCATCAATCACGCAGCTTCCCCTTCTCTGTGCCAAACAGAATTGGTTTCGTGCCTTCAATCCATTAAATCATTGATTGGTATGATATTAAGTAGCAGGGCGGCATGTTCCACGTATCGTAGTGGAGTGATAGTATGTGATAGGCTAGTGGCCTGAGGGAACACTCTTAATGTGTTGTGAAAAGTGTTCTGAAATGTAATATTTAAAATAGTATAGAACTGCCTTAATGTTGATGGACTCCAGGAAGAGTCGCTGCTGCCTTGGCAGCAGCTAATGGGGATCCTTAATATATACAAATACAAACTACTTATGGGACTTGATGTGTTTTGTTTTTATGAAATCACACCATGCCACAGAGCCAGAGGGTGAGATCTTTTATTTGGGGAATGTAAATCAGGCTGTGTGGGGAAATGCAGATTACTTATATAGAGAGAAGCTGGGCTGCTGTACGGCTCTTTTGACTACTGGGTGATTTTGATACATCTGTGTACTGCGGCGGAGAAATACTGCACCTCCTCTTTTTAGACTTAGTGACTTGAGTATCTTAGGTCTTCGGTCATTACGTAAAGTCATCCTATTCTTTCAAGAGATTACTCACGCTCACCTGGTCACAGAAAAACTCTGGACCCTAGATCTAGGCTTTAGGCATCAGACACCAACATCTCCCTCACTGGCTACAGTAGTGTAGTGACTTATCTTTGTCCCAAAAGAAAACTCTTGGGATTCATTGTACCTTTTTGAGCTAACCACTTTTGCTTGTGGTAACTTATCAAGGTATGGTTGACACAGACAGATGGCTCACATGAGTTCCAGTTGTTTATCCCAGCCAGCCCATCAGTCTCACCCTACAACTCTCCACCATCTCCCCGCTGTCTCCTCACAACGAATGGATGCGCTGTTCCGATTTAAACCTGAACCACACCAAACCGTCTGTGAGACGCTGTCTCAAAGCCATTCCTTACTCCATTCACTCTCCTCTTAAGAGCTCCTAAATCAACGTATCATGAAGCTCCAAGAGTCTAAGTACACACAAGATACAACTGGCTGACTCTGGTCTGTATCCAGCTTACCAAATAATGGTTGAAGAGGTCCTTGCAGGCCAGTCTCTTCCACTCCCTTCTTACTCTTTTGCTCCTTGCTTTAATCTCTGCAGCACTCTTTCCTCCTGCATTGGAACACACACCCCCACCTCCAGCTGCAGTTGCAGCCGTGTGTACTGCACACTGCACAGATGCCTCAGCCCTCTTATCTGGCACATGGCTTTGGTTAACTTTAATCATCAGAGACTGCACTAGTGGATCTCTCCAGAGGGGTTGTGGCGGGTTGAGGCAGAAACAGCTGCTGGCCCCTCCAGTCATTATTACTAACAATCAGACGAGGCTAATGTGAAGGGCAACTCTTGAAGAGAAATTCAGAAGAGGCCTAGAGGAATTCAGGTGCTGATGCAAGTGTTGGCAGTAGGAGACTTGTCCTGGTATGGGGGTTCTGTGGAAGTATTAGCACTTTGACTGTAATGTCTGAAAAGTGCTTTACAGCATGAAGTTGTTATAATTACAGTGTCATTATTATTATGGCCTCTCATAGGCTACAGTTTAGAAAGTAGAAGCCTAATGGATGCACCTTTCCTAAATGAATTTACAGTAGTTACAGTGCCTTCAGAAAGAATTCATACTCGTTGACTTATTTCACATTTTGTTGTGTTACAGCCTGAATTCTTCCTCACCCATCTACACACAATGACCACATAATGAAAATGTGTTTTTAGAAATTTTAGCAATTTTAGTGAAAATTAAATACAGAAATATATCATTTACAATTTACATTTACGTATTCACACCCCTGTGTCAATACTTTGTAGAAGCACCTTTGGCAGCGACTACAGCTGTGAGTCTTTCTGGGTAAGTCTGTAAGAGCTTTCCATACCTGGATTGTGCAACATTTGCCCATTATTCTTTTCAAAATTCTTCAAGCTCCGTCAAGTTGGTTGTTGATCATTGCTAGACAACCATTTTCAGGTCTTGCCATAGATTTTCAAGTAGATTTAAGTCAAAAATGTAACTCGGCCACTCAGGAAAATGTACTGTCTTCTTGGTAATCAACTCCAGTGTAGATTTGCCCTTGTGTTTTAGGTTAATGTCCTGCTGAAAGGTGAATTAATCGCCCAGTGTCACGACTGCCACCGAAGTCGGCTCCTCTCCTTGTTCGGGGTGGCGTTCGGCGATCGACGTCACCGGCTTTCTAGCCATCGATGCTCCATTTCTCATTTATCCATTTGTTTTGTCTTGTTCCATTACACACCTGGTTTTCATTCCATAATTACTGCATGTATTTTGTCCTCTGTTCCCCACCATGTCTTTGTGTGTAATTGTTTATTGTTATGTGGATTTTGTCAGGCGCTATACTTTTGCTATATTCCGTGTTTTTGGCACGTTATTGTTCTTATGTGCTCTCATTTTTGGAACGGAATTAAAGTGTGCCTGTTTATTACACAGGTGCTCTCTTGCACCTGACTTTGCCTCTCGTACACACCCCTGACAGAAATACACACCGAATCATGGAGTCAGCAGGAGCAGGGAACCCGGTTAGAGGAGTCGAGGAGCGCGTCCAGGAACATTCTGCTATGTTACATCATCTTGGTGCCATGATGGATCGCGTTGTCCAGACTATGGACCACTGGGAGAGACAGGAAGTGCCTCGAACAGCGCAACCGGGGTTACCTCTACCTGTTCCGTCCGGAACCAGTCCCAGTGGGATGCGTCTCTCGCTTCCCAGGGAGTATAATGGGATGGCAGCACAGTGCCAGGGATTCCTGTTACAACTGGACCTCTACCTGGCCACTTGGAGAGGGAGAGAGTGTCTGCCCTCATCTCATGCCTCTCGGGGAGAGCTCTGGAGTGGGCAAAGGGAACAGCTCTTTCATTTGGGGCAAGGGACGAGGAGCGCGATGGAATTCGCCCTGGAATTCCGGACCTTGGCCGCCGGAGCAGGCTGGAACGACAGGGCCCTCATTGACCACTATCGGTGCAGCCTGCGCGAGGACGGCCGACGTGAGCTGGCCTGCAGGGATGCCACCATCTCCTTCGACCAACTGGTGGATTTGTCCATCCGTCTGGATAACCTGCTGGTCACCCGCGGACGTCCAGAGGGGGCTCTGTCGGTGCCATCTTCTAGCAAACCCACTCCGGTGCCCATGGAGTTGGGAGGGGCTGCGCGTAAGGAGACTGGAGGAGGAGCCATCATGTGCACCATCTGTTGCCGCAGATGGCACACTGCTGGTTGGTGCCGTGTCGGTTCCTCTGGGAGTAGAGGCAACAGGCAGGGCACTCTGGCGTCACCCCAGGTGAGTCTGCACCACACTCATCCCGAGTCCTCTGTTGACCACCTGTACCTGTTTGTTTCCCTGATTTTCCCCCGCATTCCCAGCATAAGGCGCTCGTCGATTCAGGCGCAGCTGGGAATTTCATCGACAGAGTGTCATCCCTTAGTTTAGGGATCCCCATTATTCCTGTAGTTAGACCTTTCCCTGTTCACGCTCTGGATAGTCGACCATTAGGGTCCGGGCTAATCAAGGAAGCCATCATCTCCTTGGGCATGGTGACGCAGGTGGGTCACGAGGAGAGAATAAGTCTCTTCCTCATTGATTCTCCTGCATTTCCCGTGGTACTAGGCCTTCCCTGGTTAGCTCAGCATAACCGCACTATCTCCTGGCAACAGAGGGCTCTCACGGGGTGGTCGGGAGAGTGCTCTGGAAGGTGTGTAGGGGTTTCTGTTGGTGCTACCACGGTGGAAAGTCCAGACCAGATCTCCATCGTGCGCATCCCCCCAGAATATGCCGACTCAATTACCACCTCAACGACGCGGGGATTGTGCGATAAATCTCCTGAGTCACGTGTATCCTAAATCTCCCAGGAGTCACGTGTATCCCCTGTCGCAAGCGGAGACGGTGGCTATGGAGACATATGTCTCTGAATCCCTGCGTCAGGGGTACATTCGGTCCTCCACTTCACCCGCCTCCTCGAGTTTCTTTTTTTGTGAAGAAGAAGGATGGAGGTCTACGCCCATGCATTGATTATAGAGAACTAAATCAAATCACATGAGGTACAGTTACCCGCTACCACTTATCGCCACGGCGTTTAACCTGGTGCGTATCCGGGAGGGGGACGAGTGGAAGACAGCATTTAGTACCACCTCAGGGCATTATGAGTCCTTGGTCATGCCGTACAGGTTGATGAATGCTCCATTAGTTTTCCAATCCTTTGTAGATGAGATTTTCAGGGACCTGCACGGGCAGGGTGTAGTGGTGTATATCGATGACATTCAGATATACTCCGCTACATGCGCCGAGCATGTGTCCTTGGTACGCAAGGTACTTGGACGACTGTTGGAGAATGACCTGTATGTCAAGGCCGAGAAATGCCTATTCTTTCAGCAGGTCGTCTCCTTCCTAGGGTATCGCATTTCCACATCAGGTGTGGAGATGGAGAGTGACCGCATTGCAGCCTTGCGTAATTGGCCGACTCCCACCACGGTAAAGGAGGAGCAGCGATTTTTAGGGTTTGCCAATTACTACCAGAGTTTTGACCAGGTGGCTGCTGAAGGGGGGCCCCGTACAGTTACAGTGGTCGGCTGAGGCGGAGAGAGATTTTTGGGCAGCTAAGAGCTCTGTTTACTTCGGCTCCTGTGCTGGCCCATCCGGATCCCTCTTTGGCGTTCATAGTGGAGGTTGACGCGTCCGAGCCTGGGATAAGAGCCGTGCTCTCACAGCGCTCGGGTACGCCACCAAAACTCTGCCAAATGAGCTCAGCTCAGCAGAACGTAACTATGATGTGGGGGACCGGGAGCTGTTGGCTGTGGTTAAAGCGGTGAAGGCGTGGAGACATTGGCTTGAGGGTGCTTAAACACCCTTTTCTCATCTGAACTGACCACCGCAACCTGGAGTACATCCGGGCAGTGAGGAGACTGAATCCTCGTCAGGCAAGGTGGGCCATGTTCTTTACCCGATTTGTGTTTACCCTGTCCTACAGACCAGGTTCCCAGAATGTTAAGGCAGATGCACTGTCCTGGCTGTATAACACAGAGGAGCGGCCCATGGATCAGACTCCCATACTCCCGGCCTCTTGCCTGTTAGCGCCGGTTGTGTGGGAGCTAGAAGCAGACATTGAGCAGGCGTTGCGTACAGAGCCTGCTCCCCTCCAATGTCCTGTTGGGCGTACGTACGTTCCGTCTGCTGTCCGTTGATCTATTGGGCCCACACGTCACCCTCCTCTGATCATCCGGGGATCGGTCGGGCGGTGCGTTGTCTGACTGGGAAGTACTGGTGGCCCACATTGGCTAAGGACGTGAGGATTTATGTTTCCTCCTGCTCGGTGTGTGCCCAGTGTAAGGCTCCGAGAGGTAAGGTACACCCCTTACCCGTTCCACAATGACCTTGGTCACAACTGTCTGTAGATTTTTTAACCGATCTACCTCTTTCACAGGGAAACACTGCTATCCTGGTCGGTGTTTATCGTTTCTCTGACCTGTTGTTTCCTCCCTCTGCCCAGTCTTCCTACGGCCCTATAGACTGAGGAAGCCCTGTTTACTTTACTGTCATTTTTGGAACGGAATTCAAGTGCGCCTGTTTATTACACTCTGCTGTCCTGCACCTGACTTCACCTCTCGTACACACCCCTGACACCCAGTGTCTGGCGGAAAGCAGATTGAAACAGGGTTTCCTCTTGGATTTTTGCCTGTGCTTAGCTCCATTCTGTTTATTTTTTATCCTAAAAACTCCCCAGTCCTTAATGATTATAAGCATACCCATAACATGATGCAGACCCCACTATGCTTGAAAATATGGAGAGGAGACTCAGTATTGTATTGGATTTGCCACAAAGATAACACTGTATTCAGGACAAAAAGTGAATGGCTTTGCCAAGTCCCTTGTAGAAAACAGGATGCATGTTTTGGAATATTTTTCCTTCTTTTCACTCAGTCAATTAGGTTAGTATTATGGAGTAACTATAATGGTGTTGATCCATCCTCAGTTTTCTCCTATCACAGCCATTAAACTCTGTAACTGCTTTAAAAGTCACCATTGGACTCATGCTGAAATCCCTGAGCGGTTCCCTTCCTCACCAGCAACTGAGTTAGGAAGGACGCCTGTATTTTTGTGGTGACTGGGTGTATTGATACACCATCCAAAGTGTAATTAGTAACTTCACCATGCTAAAAGGGATATATTTCATGTTTACCCATCTACCATTAGGTGCCCTTCTTTGCAAGGCATTCCTTCTCTTTGTGGTATAATCTGTACTTTAAATGCACTGCTTGACAGGGAATTTACAGATGATTGTATTTGTGGGGTACAGAGATGAGGCAGTCATTCAAAAATCATGTTAAACACTATTATTGCACACAGAGTGAATCCATGCAACTTATTATGTAACTTACTCCTAATATGATTTAGGCTTGACATAACAAAGGTTGAATACTTATTGACTCAAGACACTTCAGCTTTTCATTTTTTATACATTTTAATATTTCAAAAAATATAATTCCACTTTGACAATATTGGGTATTATGTGTCGGCCAGTGACCAAAACATCGTAATTGTATACATTCAATTCAGTCTGTAACACAACAAAATGTGGAAAAAGTAAAGGGGTCTGAATACTTTCTGGAGGCACTGTATGTTCATCATATCACAGTTTTGATGTAACAACATACCACTTGTTCGGCATATTCAATTGCTTACCATGGGACTGCCTTTGTAAGGGTTGCTAGGTGTAGGTTATAACAAAGGCTCAGTAGAGAAACATGTATTCATTAATCTTGCCATGGAGTGCTACCACTCAGCCATGTCTGTTCAAGACAGTTTTGATTGAGTCTCAATGTTAATAAAAGCATGTTAGTGAAAGCGCTTTAAAATAAAGGTTAGCTCTACAGAACAGTCTCTAGCCATAATCCGTGGGGGATTTCTGTGTATCATGGAGTGGTTTAGAAAGATATTATCTGTAGAACACTCAGTAACAGACCCCCATACTAAATAGTCTTGGTTAGAAGAGAAAGGCGACATGCTCAATGTGACAGATATTACAGATTGTGTGTGTGAGAGAGAGCTTTTGTCCGTGCATGGTGTTGTATGTGTGGGTGGGTATGTAGAGGTCATCTGGGGAATCCATGGCTCATTGCACATGACTAGCTCTCTGTCCACGGGGCCTACTGATCTGAGCCTGTAGAACATCTATACAAGCAGTGGGACTTCAGACTACATGGGCTTGGGAACAACATGTTGGTGCAACACTTATCCAGCATTTGAAAATGTTGCCTTCCTGTGTAAATGTTGCTCTCAGTGCCATGAAATCATGCTGTGATTGAACCACACCACCACTATAGCATTCTATACCATATTGCATGACTGGTTCTGTTGTGATATTTTGTGCGTTAGAAGATACTTCCATATTGCAGCCTTTGTCTTTGGGTCTTTCATAGGTCCGTCCCCATACGCTAGCCTAAACCTTGGCTTAGGCAGCGGATCCTAGGCATGAGCAACAGAGCCTAGACAACACCTCAGGGGTATGAGGGAGGGGAGTGGTCTATCATCTTCCCTCCATTATGTTGAGCCAATCTAGAATGGAACTGGGCCACATTAAATCAAGTCTGGAGGAAACCTGACTTGTGTTAGTGGATTACCATTATGCATATGCATACAGCCCTCGCATAGGTAGCAGAGCACCGTGCTAAACTGAAACCAGACTACTGCTCAGAATGACTCTCTGGTCCCACGCGTCGTCATGGCAACGGCATATCTTCAAACGAAGATGAGCTGTGTGTGGGTAATGTGTGAATGTGCAGATTCTGTTTGTGCCCATCTCGCTGTACATGAGTGATGAGTTTTTGGCATGTCGGCTGTTTTTATCAGCCATGTCCCTCATCTCTCTCTTTCTCGCCGTCTTTCTCTCTCCGTTAGTGAAGCTTTTTTCTCTTCACATCACAACTTGTGCTCACAAAGTGCTCCCGTAATCTGTGCACAGCAGCATAGAATGAGCTCTATATGAGCTGATGGTTGCTATGCTACCAGAGTACAGAGACAGTGTCTCTAAAGATTCCCTGGTCTGTGCTTAACGTAGTCTGTTATAAACTGTCAATCTATCGCATAAACAAACTATAAACAAGGACTTTTCCCCACTTAGCCAACTGGGAAATAGGCATTAAGTTGCAGTTGACGTATGCTAATATTGAGGTTACCTTGTTCACTGTAGAAGCAGTGTTTTTAGAGAAGATGTAGTAAAACTCTGTCAGCTTTCTCCAAGTATGGTTCCTGCCTGGTAAGCACATTATGGGAACTGTTCCTAACCCTGCGTCTCATACAGAGAGTCTATGAAAACTAGTAGTGATCTTTTATTATCAGCTAATGCACTGCATGACATGGAGTTGGCTTCCATAGCAGAAACACAACAGTTATCAGCAATATGTCTCTTCTGTTACAATCACACAGCAATTTGTTTTTGTATGGATAATAGCAAAATCAATCCACAAACAAAACTATACCAATGTAGGAACATTGGCCTCCCCGGTAGAGCAGAACAACGAGCAAACAAACAAGCTGCCCAGTTCAAAATGGACGCCAAGGGAAGGTGAGACCTGTTAGATGGGGGTGTACATCTCTCCTCCACACTGCTTGTCGGTTGGGCCATTATGGAACATTAACCATTTTCTAGGAAGTTGTGTGGATATGAAATAACGCAATATCGGTGGGCAGCACTGACACTGCTACATCTGCTGCCTCCTCTCCCCACGGTCCTTTCCTCAGCCAAAAGCAGCAGGTGTGACTGTGGGATAGCCACCGCCAATTATTCTTCAGACATGACTGATCACATGAAACAATGCTAAGCTAAATGCCAACGGGGAGGAAGATTGGGTTATCCACGCCAAAATGTGTTAGCTCACCCACAGTGTTAATACTGTGCTGCTGAAGCACGTTTTTCACTTGTTTGAACAGATGACTTTTGTTGAGGTTGGAGCAGCACGTTGTCTGTGGGCGTTGGTGGATTGTGTGTGTGATTTTGGTTTAGCACCAATTTTAGTGAGACTGCAATAGCGTATGGCATAAATGTCAGTGCGAATGATGAATATTCTCAGCAGCTATTTTTGCTAATGAACTGTGTGTCTGTGCATAATAACAGAATGTGTGGAGATGAGAGGTTGGTAGACGGCCACAGATTGTACACACACACACACACACACACACACACACACACACACACACACACACACACACACACACACACACACACACACACACACACACACACACACACACACACACTCCTGTGAGTGTGCTGATTGCCAGAGGTGTTTTCTTTAAAAGTGCATAGTCAGGCCAGGTGATTTATGGGTAGGGGCTCTCTCTGCTGGTGTGAAATATGAGCGTTGAGCTTCTATAAATCTCTATGGGAGATAATGAGACCAGCGCCCGGGCCAGTGACATCATCAGCATTGGGAGGAAAGTGCTAGCTAGATAAGTGACCTGTGTGAAATGATGCTTCTGAATCAGATGTCCCTGCCCCTGTAGCCAGGTGGTGAGTTGGCTAAGAGCAGAAGGCTTATGTGGACTAATAAAGTCAGAAGTAGCCAAGAGATCCAGCCAGCTCATACCCGAGGGGGTGAGTGAGGTGTCTGTCAATCACTCATACTGTCTTTTGGCTCCCACTCTTTCTCTATTTTGCTAGCTGTAATTGTTCGGAACTATTAGCGCAGTACTGCATATCACGTTTTAAAATTGAGAAAGAGCGGGGTCTTTCTAAGTGAACTTGTCTGTTTCTCTCAGTCCTAGAGGGATCTACTTTCTAGTTCTGTCACAAAGTAACACGTTAAGAATACTCAGATTAAATGTTTGTGGTAACGAGTAACCTGACATGTTAAGTAATCAGTTACTTATTTACATTTTCAAAGAAGTATTACAATATTATTTCCCTGAAAATCCCTCCCCCTAGGCTACATTCGTCACACTCTTCCTATTTCTGCACAAATGTTGTGTCGGGTATCTGGCATGGTAGCTGGTAGCTAGATAGCTAGCGAGACGGCAGAGACAATAGCCTTTATCGTGAAAGTATTCACATTACTTTGAATTGGGAGAAAAAAAAGGACATACTGGATGTTACCCCTTGAATCCTGACTGGCGCTACTTGCAGGATTCACACACAAACACAGGATCATTAAGTTCAGTCAAGTGCCCCATTTATTGTCGGGTAATAAAGTAAATATTGTACATAGGTGATCAAGTTAGGCTCAGTTGATAAAATATATATTTCAGAGTTCTCCCCAGGATTTGTTTAACAAGGTGAGGCTTCTGTGTAGGGTGGGGGGGGGGGACTGTCACTGCCATTTCATGCAGTAGAGCAAAACATTGCCTTATATGATAACAAATCAAGTGTATAATATAGCGCCTCTCATTCTTTGCATATCTCCAGCTCCGTCTTCACAATAAACATAAAGGAAATGGAACTACAATTACACAATATGATCATATAGTTTTAATTAGAATCTCTCTGCCCAGTTCATATCTGTGTGTAAAACAGATTGGTAACCAGTTGTCCTTATATTTGTGCTCTCCTTTTACTGTGACCAGTTGGTTTTCTATATGTATTTACTTATGTGTAAATAATTCAACAAAATCATTTATTTTAAGGCCAGACACCACACCCTAATAAGCCCCCCCTCCCTAATCATATCACAATCAACTTTTACCAGTTTAATGTGGACACACATAAACAGTTGAAGTCGGACGTTTACATACACTTTAGCCAAACACATTTAAACTCAGTTTTTCACAATTCTTGACATTTAATCCCAGTAAAAATACCCTGTCTTAGGTCAGTTAGGATCACCACTTTATTTTAAGACTGCGAAATGTCCGAATAATAGTAGAGAATGATTTATTTCAGCTTTTGTTTCTTTCTTCATATTCCCAATGGGTCAGAAGTTTACATACTCTCAATTAGTATTTGGTAGCATTGGCCTTAAATTGTTTAACTTGGGTCAAACATTTCGGGTAACCTTCCACAAGCTTCCCAAAATAAGTTGGGTGAATTTTGTCCCATTCCTCCTGACAGAGCTGGTGTAACTGAGTCAGGTTTGTAGGCCTCCTTGCTCACTCACGCTTTTTCAGTTCTGCCCACAAATGTTCTATAGGATTGAGGTCAGGACTTTGTGATGGCCACTCCAATACCTTGACTTTGTTGTCCTTAGGCCATTTTGCCACAACTTTGGAAGTATGCTTGGGGTCATTGTCCATTTGAAAGACTCATTTGTGACCAAGCATTTAACTTCCTGACTGATATCTTGAGATGTTGCTTCAACATTTTTCCATCCTCATGATGCCATCTATTTTGTGAAGTGAACCAGTCCCTCCTGCAGCAAAGCACCCCCACAACATGATGCTGACACCCCTGTGCTTCACAGTTGGGATGGTTTTCTTCGGCTTGCAAGTCTCTCCCTTTTTCCTTCAAATATAACGAAGGTCATTATAGCCAAACAGTTTTATTTTTGTTTCATCAGACCAGAGGACATTTCTCCAAAAAGTATGATCTTTGTCCCCATCTGCAGTTGCAAACCGTAGTCTGGCTTTTTTATGGCGGTTTTGGAGCAGTGGTTTCTTCCTAGCTGAGAGACCTTTCAGGTTATGTTGATATAGGACTTGTTTTACTGTGGATATAGATACTTTTGTACCTGTTTCCTCCAGCATCTTCACAAGGTCTTTTGCTGTTGTTCTGGAATTGATTTGCACTGTCGCACCAAAGTACGTTCATCTCTCGGAGACAGAACGCGTCTCCTTCCTGAGCGGTATGAATGCTGCGTGGTCACATGGTGTTTATACCCGCGTACTATGGTTTGTACAGATGAACATGGTACCTTCAGGCATTTGGAAATTGCTCCCAAGGATGAACCAGACTTGTGGAGGTCTACCATTTGTTTTCTGAGGTCTTGGCTGATTTCTTTTGATTTTCCCATGATGTCAAGCAAAGAGGCACTGAGTTTGGAGTTAGGCCTTGAAATACATCCACAGGTACACCTCCAATTGACTCAAATTATGTCAATTAGCCTATCAGAAGCTAAAGCCATGACATCATTTTCTGGAATTTTGCAAGCTGTTTAAAGACACAGTCAACTTAGTGTATGTAAACTTCTGACCCACTGGAATTGTGATACAGTGAATTATAAGTAAAATAATCTGTCTGTAAAATTTTGGGGGAAAATGACGTGTCATGCACAAAGTAGATGTCCCAACTGACTTGCCAAAACTATAGTTTGTAAATTTGTGGAGTGATTGAAAAACAAGTGTATGTAAACTTCCGACCTCAACTGTAATACTTTTTTGAATATTTGTTGTTGTTGTTGAAATATTGTATTACATTTAGGCGACCTCTCATTAAATATGCACATATTTGCATTTCCCACATCTTTTTTTCTGGACACTGGATGAAGCCAGCCTAAATATTTTGTGTTGGTGTGTGAAAAGAGTCTGACTTTCGGGTAATGGCAGTTAAAGACAAGGACACTGAATTTAGAATACCAAATGCCAAACATATTTTTGACCCAATCACCATCTCTTCAAGTAAGTTACTACATATAGTCCACAGTTTGAGACATTCTCTATGAAATGGGCTTTTAAATTGTGTTTCAGTGTAGTGAGCTTTGAAATGATGGATGTATGTCCAGTTATAAGTGGTTACAATGAATTACATTTTGATGATGGTAGTATGATTAATAACTAATGAAAATATACATTTTCATCAACATATATTAATAGACCAAAATACCAAACAATCTCAGAATTAATAAGTACGTGCAAAAATGACATTTTAGACTGTGATGCCTGGTCTTAATAATTCAATTTATTGATTAATAATCATAACAGATATGAGTTATCAACCCTCTGATTTGACTGTCTTATAACATACATTACACATTGGCCTACATGGTACATCTCCTCATGGTACATCTCCTCATGGTACATCTCCTCATGGTACATCTCCTCATGGTACATCTCCTCGGCATACACATCACAGACAAACTGGTCCACCCACACAGACAGCATCGTGAAGAAGGCGCAGCAGTGCCTCTTCAACCTCAGGAGGCTGAAGAAATTCGGCTTGTCACCAAAAGCACTCACAAACTTCTACAGATGCACAATCGAGAGCATCCTGGGCGGGCTGTATCACCGCCTGGTAAGGCAACTGCTCCGCCCACAACCGTAAGGCTCTCCAGAGGGTAGTGAGGTCTGCACAACGCATCACCGGGGGCAAACTACCTGCCCTCCAGGACACCTACACCACCCGATGTTACAGGAAGGCCATAAAGATCATCAAGGACAACAACCACCCGAGCCACTGCCTGTTCACCCCGCTATCATCCAGAAGGCGAGGTCAGTACAGGTGCATAAAAGCTGGGACCGAGAGACTGAAAAACAGCTTCTATCTCAAGGCCATCAGACTGTTAAACAGCCACCACTAACATTGAGTGGCTGCTGCCAACACACTGACTCAACTTCAGCCACTTTAATAATGGGAATTGATGGGAAATGATGTAAAATATATCACTAGCCACTTTAAACAATGCTACCTAATATAATGTTTACATACCCTACATTATTCATCTCATATGTATACGTATATACTGTACTCTATATCACCTACTGCATCTTTATGTAATACATGTATCACTAGCCACTTTAACTATGCCACTTTGTTTACATACTCATCTCATATGTATCTTGCCTATGCTGCTCTGTACCATCACTCATTCATATATCTTTATGTACATATTCTTTATCCCCTTACACTTGTGTGTATAAGACAGTAGTTTAGGAATTGTTAGTTAGATTACTTGTTGGTTATTACTGCATTGTCGGAACTAGAAGCACAAGCATTTCGCTACACTCGCATTAACATCTGCTAACCATGTGTATGTGACAAATAAAATTTGATTTGATCTCAACAATACAGCCTGTTTGAGCTCCCATACATTACCTTTAACTACAGTTTGATTTTGAACCAGCGACACCCCGACCAACATACCAAAATGTGGGATCTGCCCTACTTATAACTGGGTAGTCCTTGTGGGGTTATTACTAATGCCTTTTTTTCCTGGTCACGGTGTTTGGCCAGGAACAACTCAATGGCCTAAATGATGCCTGCGAACCCGTGGCTTGTAGAGGCATTAGGAGTCTGGAGTCTAGCTCTCCTCTCAGTGAAGCTTTCACAGTCCCGCTGGCTCTCAGAACTCAGAGCCCATTGCCCAATCTTAGCTTACTGTTCCTCCATGTCCATTCCTCATTTGTCCGTGGTTTCCTTTAAGGCTGGAATTCAGGGGTCAACCTGCCGACAGCGCCGCAGGAGTCACCGGTCTGATGGTGCTCCACGCCGTGCTGGCCACGCTCCAAACAACCTATTCATTAGAGAGAGAGAGGAGGGAGGGAGGTAGAATCCGCTCAATCAGTCCGGAGAGAGAGAATGAGTAGGGGTGGGAGAGAAAAGGAGAGGGGGAGGGGTAGAGTGCCCTTAGTCAGAACACAGCGTCTGTGGCCGTCGATACGACCATCCACAGGGCAAACGCTCCTGACAGATGTTCCAATAACACATAACGGTGTTGGAGCATGAAGGAGGCCATCAATAACATAGCCCTGTCTCCCACTCTCTCGCTCTGCAGTTTGCACCCTGCCTCCCCCAAAGCAGGACCAGCCAAAAGGGCAAATATCAAACCCCACCATCCCTCCTTCCTCCACCCACCCCTCCCTGGCCTACTCTCCACTGGCTCACTCTGCTACCCATGAGGGGATAGATGCCACACACAAATCTGTGCAGGGGTCCTGGAGGTTGATGGGGAAAAGATGTGAGGTTTTATGAGTACCCACCCTATTTCTCTGCATAGCCCTCATCCCCCTGTCCCCTCTCCCTCCGCCCTCCTCTATCCAGTGGGACTAGTGTGCAGTAGGTGAGGCTCAGGGATGGATATGATGAACAAACAACTCACTGCAGGGGTGGGTGGAGAGGTGGAGATGGAAGCTGTTCTCTCACAGACACACTCTGTACAGACCATCTGATGTAGAGGACAGGGGATCCCTGGAGATGGCACTGATAGAGATGGCAGCTTCACTTCAAGTCCTTAGGAAACTGTGCAGTATTTTGTTTTTTAGGTATTATTTCTTACATTGTTAGCCCAGAAAACCTTAAGTGTTATTACATACAGTTGGGAAGAACTATTGGATATCAGAGAGACGTCAACTTACCAGCACAACCAGCACTACGACCAGGAATACGACTTTACCAAAGCAGTTCCTTTGTCTGCACCTCTCAGTATCAGGAATCAAGGGAAGACCCAGATCAAACGTGTCTAATTAACAATGGTTTAATATCACAACAGGGAATGGCAATAGACAGGTCAAGGCAGGCAGGGGTCAGTAAACCAGAAGTAGGGCAACGGTACCGGACGGCAGTCAGGACAGGCAAGGGTCAAACCAGGAGACAAAGGGCTGTGAGACATAGGTTTGACTCTGGACACATGAAAGGCGGTATGTATACGAAGGGTACGGGGCAATAGAAGATGAACAGCAGAGGGGCTAATAATCTTGGAGATAGGAAATGGGCCGATAAACCGGGGGGAGAGTTTGCAGGGATTCCACCCGGAGGGGCAGATCCCGGGTGGATAGCCATACCTTCTGCCTGAGATGTTACCGGGGAGCAGGGGTCCGATGGCGATCTGCTTGTTGTCTTAAGGAGGGCCGACCGGGCTCCACTCCAGGTACGATGACAGCGGTGAACAAACATCTGGACAGAATTTACACCGACCTCTTTCTCCTGCTCGGGGAAGAGCGGGGGCTGATACCCCAGGGAACACTCAAATGAAGATAGACCCATGGCAGAGCAGGGAAGTGTGTTGCGAGTGTGCTCGACCCACACCAGCTGCTGGCTCCAGGAGGTGGGGTTGGCGGAGACCAGGCTGCGCAGAGTAGTCTCAAGATCCTGATTGCCTCGCTCCAACTGGCCATTGGACTGGGGGTGGAACCCAGGCTGTCCGACAACCCAATGAGGGAGCAGAACGCCTTCCAGAACCGGGAGGAGAACTGAGGCCCCCGGTCGGAGACCATGTCCATCGGAATTCCATGGATCCGGAAGACGTGCTGCACCATGAGCTGGGCCGTCTCCTTGGCCCGAGGGTAGTTTGGGGAGAGGAATGAAGTGAGCAGCCTAGGAACACCTTTCAACCACAGTTAGAATGGCAGTGTTGCCCTCAGACGGGGGGAGACCCATGACGAAATCCAGGGATATGTGGGACCAGGGACAGTGAGGGCCAGGCAGTGGTTGCAGAAGACCAGCCGGAGCTTGCAGAGGAGTCTTATTCTGAGCACAGACCGTGCAGGCGTAGACAAACACGGCGACATCCGAAACCATCGTAGGTCACCCAAAGCATTGTCGCACAAAGAGTCCGACTGGAGCTTGGAGGAATGGGCCCACTTTAGGACCGCAGAGCGGACAGCTTTAGGCACAAACAGCCGATTATCAGCGCCCCCCTGTCATCAAGAAGTGCTTTGAGAGATAGTCATATCAACTCCCCCCTACCTGTCACCCTAGATCCACTTCAATTTCCCTTCTGCCCCAATAGGTACTCAGACGATGCAATGGCCATCGCACTGCAGTGCCCTATCCCATCTGGACAAGAGGAATAGCTACAGTATGTAAGAATTCTATTCATTGACTATAGCTCAGCTTTCAACACCATAGTACCCTCCAAACTCATTATTAACTCATCATCATTAACTCATCATTAAGCTTGAGACCCATCCTGTGCACCTGGGTCCTGGACTTCCTGACAGGCCGATCCCCCACTCCGCTGATCCTTAACACTGGGGCCCCACAAGAGTGCGTTCTCAGCCCTCTCTTTGTACTCCCTGTTCACCCATGCACGCCTCCAACTCATCATCGAGTTTGCAGATGACACTACAGTGGTAGGCTTGATTACCAACAATGATGAGACAGCCTACAGAGAGGAGGTGAGAGCCCTTGGAGTTTGGTGTCAGGAAAATAACCTCTCACTCAATGTCATCTAAACACAAGAGATGATCGTGGACTTCAGGAAATAGCAATGGGAGCACCCCTCTATCCACATTGACGGGACAGCAGTGGAGAAGGTGGAAAGTTTTAAATTCCTCTGTGTACATATCACCGTCAAACTGAAATGGTCCACTCACACAGGCAGTGTGGTGAAGAAGACGCAACAGCGCCTCTTCTACCTCAGGAGTCTGAAAAAATGTGTCTTGTCACCGAAAACCCTCATTAACTTTTACAGATGCATAATTGAGAGCATCCTGTCAGACTGTATCACCGCCTGGTACGGCAACTGCACCGCCCACAACTGCAGGGTTCTCCAGAGGGTAGTGCGGTCTGCACAACGCATCACCGGGGGCAAATTACCTGCCCTATAGGACACCTACAACACCCGATGTCACAGGAAGGAAAAACAGATCATCAAGGACAATAACCACCCGAGCCACTACCTGTTCACCCCGCTTCCATCCAGAAGGCGTGGTCAGTACAGGTGCATCAAAGTTGGCACAGAGAGGCGGATGCCTACCTACGGACCTGATATCATTGGCAACTTTAATAAATGAAACACTAGTCCCTTTAATAATGCCACTTTAAGAATGTTTTCATATCTTGCATTACTCATCTCATAGGTATATACTGTATACTGTATCCTTCACTATCTATTCTTTACTATCTATTGCATCTTAGCTGCTCTGTCTGTAAGGGTTCTTGTCCTCCTCTTCTGAGTAGCGAGAAGGATCGGAGGACCAATGCGCAGCGTGGTAAGTGTCCATAATATCTTTTAATAAAGACAATAGAACACTCGAACAAAACAACAAACGATGACGTGAATATGCATAACCGAAAACAGTACTGTGTGGACCAAACACTCACATGGAAAACAAACACCCACAACCCAAAAGTGAAACCCAGGCTACCTAAGTATGATTATCCATCAGGGACAACAATTGACAGCTGCCTCTGATTGAGAACCATACTAGGCCGAACTCAAAAACCAACATAGAAAAACAAACACAGACTGCCCACCCAACTCACGCCCTGACCGTACTAAAACAAAGATATAATAACAGAACTAAGGTCAGAACGTGACACTGTCACTGCTCATCCATATATTTTATACTTATATATTCTTATATATACAGGATATATTCTTTAGTAGATTGTGTGTATTAGGTTTTGTTGTGGAAATTGTTAGATATTACCTGGTAGATACTGCTGCACTGTTGGATCTAGAAGCATAAACATTATGCTACACTCGCAGTCCCCGTAGAGTTGTGGTGTAGTTCCTGATGTGGACTGAACCCCCAAAGCAATCTGGAGCCTGGGTGACTCATGTGTCTCATGTGTTTCACAGATCTAACACCACATAACACACACACACACACACACACATCCTTGCATTGTTGAGTATCTGTTAAGCTGACAAGTTCTGTACAGCAGAGTTCAAAAAGTTATACTACAGAAGAACTGATCTCTGTAATAGAAACTCAGAAAAAAACGAAATGTCCCTTTTTCAGGACCCTGTCTTTCAAAGATAATTAGTAAAAATCCAAATAACTTCACAGATCTTCATTGTAAAAGGTTTAAACACTGTTTCCCATGCTTGTTCAATGAACCATGGAACAATTAATGAACAAGACACTAACAGCTTAGACAGTAGGCAAATAAGGTCACAGTTACGAAAACTTAGGACACTAAAGAGGCCTTTCCTATTACTCTGAAAACCACCCCTGCCCCATGTCCCTGCTTATCTGTGTGAACATGCCTTAGGCATGCTGCAAGGAGGCATGAGGACTGCAGATGTGGCCAGGGAAATAAATTGCAGTGTCCGTACTGTGAGATGCCTAAAACAGCACTACAGGGACACAGTACGGACAGCTGATCTTCCTCGCAGTGGATCGGTACATCTGAACATCACACCTGCGGGACAGGTACAGGATGGCAACAACAACTTTCCGAGGTACACCAGGAATGCACAATCCCCCCATCAGTGCTCAGGCTAACCACAATAGGCTGAGAGAGGCTGGTCTGAGGGCTTGTAGGCCTGTTGTAAGGCAGGTCCTCGCCAGACATCACCGGCAACAACGTCGCCTATGGGCACAAACCCACCGTCGCTGGACCAGACAGAACTGACAAAAGGTGCTCTTCACTGACGAGTTGCGGTTTTGTCTCACCCTAGGTGATGGTCGGATTCACATTTATCGTAGAGGGAATGAGCGTTACACCGAGGCCTGTACTCTGGAGCGGGATCGATTTGGAGGTGGAGGGTCCGTCATGGTCTGGGGCGGTGTGTCACCGCATCATCGGACTGAGCTTGTTGTCATTGCAGGCAATCTCAACACTTTGCGTTACAGGGAAGACATCCTCCTCCCTCGCGTGGTGCCCTTCCTGCAGACTCCAGCATGACCCTCCAGCATGACAATGCCACCAGCCATACTGCTCGTTCTGTGTGTGATTTCCTGCAAGGCAGGAATGTCAGTGTTCTGCCATGGCCAGCAAAGAGCCCAGATGTCAATCCCATTGAGCACATCTGGGACCTGTTGGATTGGAGGGTGAGGGCTAGGGCCATTCCCCCCAAGACATGTCCGGGAACTTGCAGGTGCCTTGGTGGAAGAGTGGGGTAACATCTCCCAGCAAGAACTCGCAAATATGGTGCAGTCCATGAGGAGAAGATATACTGCAGTACTTAATGCAGCTGGTGGCCACACCAGATACTGACTGTTACTTTTGATTTTGAACCCCCCTCCCTTTGTTCAGGGACACATTATTCCATTTCTGTTAGTCACATGTCTGTGGAACTTGTTCAGTTTACGTCTCAGTTGTTGAATCTTGTTATGTTCATACAATATTTACACATGTTAAGTTTGCTAAAAGTAAACGCAGTTGACAGTGAGAGTACGTTTGTTTTTTTGCTGAGTTTATAAACAACTTTTGTAAAGCTCATATTCTGAGCTAGCCATTAAAAAGTATAGTCTACAGATCTAATTGAATCTGAACAAACTTTCAATTGGAACAGAATAAATAAAAAATGTACATTGGCATCCCGTCATCTGAAACCATCAATTTATACATGTTAAGATTGTTCACAGACTGCATTTAACACTAAGGAAACATTTTATGATGAAATTGTCCCCAACTACCAACTGTTGACTGTGTCCCCTAAATCAGGTATGCACATTCTTTCATATGATGTGGTAGTGCCCTGCAGGTAAATTCTTCTGGAGCAAAGTTACACCGTTTAAGTGCGTGAATGTAAATACGCAATGCCTTGCATCTAATATGTTACTTAAAGATGATATCTTCTTGGATCTCCCAATCAATCAGAGAAGATAAAAATGATGTTGGCTCTTAGATGGCAATAACCTCGCTCTCTCCCAATTCACCAGTGGATACAGTTACTATAAGAAGTTATAACATTATAATTATCAGAGGGAATGAACGGTGCTAGTCAAGGAACAATTACAGCCAGGACAAATATACGTGACTTTGTAAAGAATCATCTCAGCTAAAGCCCAACACATACAAAGAAATTATCCACAAAGCCCAACACATACAGTACATTCATTAAGTAGTCCATGCCCCTTGACTTTTTCCACATTTTGTTACATTACAGCCTTATTCTAAAATTGATTAAAATGTTTTTTTCCCTTTATCAATCTACACACAATACCCCATATTGACAAATCCTTAGGGATTCACCGTAGGGATCTTGTCAGGTTTCCTCCAGACCGAACACTTGGTTTCATCAGACCAGAGCATATTGTTTGTCACTGTCTGAGAGTACTTTAAGTGTTTTTTAGCAACCTCCAAGCGGGCTGTCATGTGCCTTTTACTGAGGAGTGGCATCCATCTGGCTACTCTACCATAATGGACTGATTGTTGGAGATGGTTGCCCGTCTGGAAGATTCTCCCATCTCCACAGAGGAACTCTGGAGCTCTGTCAGAGTGACCATTGGGTTCTTGGTCACCTCCCTGACCAAGGCCCTTCTTCCCCAATTGCTCAGATTTGCTGGGCGGCCAGCTCTAGGAAGAGTCTTAGTGGTTCCAAACTTCTTCCATTTAAAACTGATGGAGGCCACTGTGTTCTTGGGGACCTTCAATGCTGCAGAAATGTTTTGGTACCCTTCCCCAGATCTGTGCCGCGACAAAATACTGTCGAGTTCTACAGTTGATTCCTTCGACCTTATGGCTTGGTTTTTGCTCTGGCATGCACTTTCAACTGTGGGACCTTATTTTGAAAGGTGTGTGCCAATCAATTAAATTTACCACAGGTGGACTCGAATGAAGTTGTAGTAACAGCTCAATGATGATCCATGGAAACAGAATGCACCTGAGCTCAAATCCGAGTCTCATAGCAAAGGGTCTGAATACTTATGTAAAAAAAAATGTTTGTTTTTTATTTTTTATCAATTGCTTTGTCACTATGGGCTATTGTTTGTAGATTGATGAGAAAAAAAATCTATCAGTTTTAGAATAATGCTAGAATAGAATAAAAAAGCCAAGGGGTATGAATACTTTCTTACGTGCCTTCAAAAAGTATTCACACCCCTTCACACCATTCACACCCCTTCACACCACATTAACACCCCTTCACACCCCATTCACACCACATTCACACCCCTTCACACCACATTCACACCCCTTCACACCCCATTCACACCCCTTAACACCCCATTCACACCCCCATTCACACCCCCATTCACACCCCCATTCACACCCATTCACACCCCTTCACATTCACATTCCATTTTTTGTGGCACAGTCTAAATTAAAAAATGTATCAAATATTTTTTTTTCACACCCAACTACATGCAATACCCAATAATGACAAAGTGAAAAACTTATTTTCGGCAAATTTATTGAAAAAAACAACAACTAAGATATCAAATGTTGTAGAATCACATTTGGCTTCCTGTGTAAGTCTCTAAGAGCTTTCCACACACAGATTGTGCAACATTTGCCCATTATTCTTAAAATGTTTCTAAAAGATCTGTCAAATTGGTTGTTGATCATTGCTAGACAACCATCTTCAGGTCTTGCCATAGATTTTCAAGTAGATTTAAGTCAAAACTGTAATTCTGCCAATCAGGAACATTCACTGTCTTCTTGGTAATCAACTCCAGTGTATATTTGGCCCTTGTGTTTTAGGTTATTGTTCTCCTGAAAGTTGAATTTATCTCCCAGTGTCTGGTGAAAAGAAGAATAAACCAGGTTTTCCTCTAGGATTTTGCCTGTGCTTAGCTCTATTCCGTTACTTTTTTATACTGAAATACTCCCCAGTCTTTAATGATTACCAGTATACCCATAGCATTGCTTTGCCACATTTTTGCAGTATTATTTAAGTAATAGTAAAATTTTACAACCCTCCTTATTTTCATTATTTCAGTTAGGTTAGTATTGTGGAGTAAATACAATGTTGTTGATCTATCCTCAGTTCTCCTATCACAGCCATTAAACTCTTCAACTGTTTTAAAATCACCATTGGCATCACGGTGAAATCCCTGAGCGGTTTCCTTTCTCTAAAATAACAACTCAACGTTTATATCACATGACAAATTAGCTAGCAACAGCAAGCTTGCTAAATAGGACAAATTAGCTAGCAACCGCAAGATAGCTTCCTAAATTGCCTTAAATATATATTGCTTTTCGACCTGTCCCCAAATTACTATAATTGGTTCAGAGTTTGTTTTGATATTTCACCCTGCGTGTTGTGATCGCATTTGGTGTGGGGGGACAAAATCAATTTGCGCACGATGACGCACGATGGTGCATGAGTGCGGTCTGTTTGGGTACGGTGTTAGGAAGGACGTGTGTATCTTTGTAGTGACTGGGTGTATTGATACACCATCCAAAGTGTAATTAATAACTTCATCATGCTCAAAGGGGTATAAGACGGCGCCGACAGGCATGGCAGCTCTGCTTCTAGCTCCTAAGCAACTTTGCAGTATTTAGTTTTTTATGTGTTATTTCTTACATTAATACACAATCATATTTTGGGGTGTTATTGCATACAGCCAGAAATAACTTTTGGGTATCAGAGTGACGATAACTCACCAGCATTACAACTTCAAATACATCTTTCCCGAATTGGATTCTTTGTTCGTATCCCCCAGAGCAACTTAACTTATCCCAGAGGCTGCTCCAAGACGCAACCAGCGGAGAAGAGGTATTCGGAGTGAACTTGTAGTCCCACTCTCTGGTAAGAAGAAAAGCAGTGGTGTACAGTACGTTACATGATTATCTGCTCATGGTGTGATTGTTATAACGTACAGGAACTCAAGTCCTTTTGTTCACCAGACCTAGAATACCTCACAATCAAATGCCGACTGTATTACCTCCCAAAATAATCATCTTTGGTTATAGTCACAGTATATAGCCGTGTATATTCCCCCTCAACCCGATACCACGATGGCCCTCAATAAACTACACTTTACTTTTATTGTAGCTGGGGAGTTTAACGAAGCAAATTTTTGGAAAATGCTACCAAAGTTCTTTCAACAAATTGCCTGTAGTAACCACCATCAAAACTCTCAACCATTGTTACTCCCACTTCTGGGATGTTACGGCAAATGAGTGAGGAGGTGTGGAGTCAGGCGCAGAGAGCAAAAGATGTGGGAAAAAACACGCTTTAATGTCCCGGAAAAATAACATGAACAAAAGTAGGAAAACAAATGATCAGAAATATAAATCAGAAATATAAACGGACAGCGCGAAACCCAAAATACAAACAAAATACACTCAAACATAGAACAGACGAACAAGCCCGCACGAAACAGAAGCGGGCTGAACAAACTATATATAACCCTACCCTAACAACCAAACAAGAAACAGGTGATACCAATCAGACAAAACCAAAGGAACACAGAACAACGGATCGGTGATAGCTAGTAGACCGGCGACGATGACCGCCGAGCGCCACCCGAACAAGAAGGGGAGTCACCTTCGGTAATATTCGTGACATGGGATGGCTACAAGGCCTGACAGTCTCCTAGCTAATCGGATATACTCCAGGTTACGGTGGTCAGTCCAGATAAGGAAAGGGTGCTTAGCCCCCTCAAGCCAGTGTCTCCACACCTTCAGGGCCTTAACCATAGCCAACAACTCCCTATCCCCCACATCATAATTCCGCTCCGCTGGCCCGAGTTTCTTCGAAAAAAAGGCACAGGGGCGGAGCTTCGGTGGCGCACCCGAACGCTGTGAGAGCACCGCTCCAACCCCAGCCTCGGATGCGTCCACCTCTACTTTAAACGCCAAAGAAGGGTCCGGATGCGCCAACACCGGCACCTCAGTGAACATCGCCTTCAACTTATGAAAAGCTCCGTCCGCCTCTGCTGACCACTGTAAACGCACCAGCCCCCCCTTCAGCAGTTAGGTAATAGGGGCAGCTACCTGACCAAAACCCCGGATAAACCTCCGGTAGTAATTGGCAAACCCCAAGAACCGCTGCACCTCCTTTACCGTGGTCGGAGTCGGCCAATTACGCACGGCCTTTACGCGGTCACCCTCCATTACCAACCCAGAGCTGGAAATGCGATAACCCAGGAAGGAAACTGATCATTTGGAAAACTCACATTTCTCCGCCTTCACATACAGGTCATGCTCCAGCAGTCGTCTAAGAACCTTGCACACCAGAGATACATGCGCAGTGCGTGTAGCGGAGTAGATCAAAATATCGTCAATATACACCACTACACCCTGTCCGTGCAGGTCTCTGAGAATCTCATCCACGAAGGATTGAAATATAGCTGGAGGATTCTTTAAACCGTATGGCATGACGAGGTACTCATAATGGCCAGAAGTAGTGCTAAATGCAGTTTTCCACTCATCTCCATCCCAAATACGCACCAGATTATAAGCACTCCTGAGATCCAGTTTAGTGAAGAACTGCGCTCCGTGAAATGATTCCACTGCCGTAGCAATGAGAGGTAGTGGGTAACTAAAACCCACCGTGATGGAATTTAGACCTCTATAATCAATACACGGACGCAAACCACCATCTTTTTTCTTTACAAAAAAGAAACTCGAAGAGACAGGTGACATGGAGGGCCGAATGTACCCCTGTCCCAGAGCCTCGGTGATATAAGTTTCCATAGCCACCGTCTCCTCCTGGGACAAAGGATACACATGACTCCTGGTGAGTGCAGCGTTACCCTGGAGGTTTATCACGCAATCCCCCTGCCTATGGGGTGGTAATTGGGTCGCCTTCTTTTTACTGAAAGCGATAGCCAAATCGTCATACTCAGCTGGAATGCGCACGGTGGAAACCTGGTCTGAACTCTACACCGTTGTTGCACCGATGGAAACCCCTACACACCTGCCTGAACACTCATCAGACCACCCCTGGAGAGTTCCCTGTTTCCACGAAATCGTAGGATTATGAATAGCTAGCCAGGGAATCCCCAGCACCACTGGAAACGCAGGTGAATCGATAAGGAACAAACTAATTCGCTCCTTGTGATTCCCCTGCGTAATCATCTCCAACGAAATTGTGGCTTTCCTCACCAGCCCTGACCCTAATGGTCGACTATCTAAAGAGTGCACGGGAAAAGGGGGGTCTACTTTTACTAACGGAATCCTCAACCTCTGAGCGAGTCCGCAATCTATAAAGTTTCCAGCTGCGCCTGAATCTACCAGTGCCTTATGCTGGAGAGAAGGAGAATAATTAAGGAAACAAATTAATAAGAACATGTAACCAACAGGAAACTCTGGGAGAGTGTGGTGCTTACTCACCTGGGGTGACCGAGGAGTGTTCTGCCTGCCTTCTCGATTCCCAGATGAATTCCTCCAGCACCGACCAGACGTGTGCCCTCTCCGGCCACAACTGGTACAGGAGGAGCTTCCTCCTCCGATCTCCCTAGACGCGGTCCCTCCTAGCTCCATCGGGATAGGAGCAGGAGGGTCAGGAGGTAGAACTGACAGGACCCTTTCAGAACGTCCGCGAGCAGCTAGCAGATTGTCCAACCGGATCGACAGGTCTATCAGTCCATCTAGGCTAAGTGTAGTGTCCCAACAGGCCAGCTCCCTGCGAACGTCCTCTCTCAGGCTACATCTGTAATGGTCTATCAGGGCCCTGTCGTTCCACCCTGCTCCAGCGGTCAAGGTCCGGAACTCCAGCGCAAAGTCCTGCACGCTCCTCGTCCCCTGTCTGAGATGGAACAATCTCTCACCCGCCGCTCAACCTTCTGGAGGGTGATCGAACATGGCCCTGAAACGGCGGGTGAACTCCGGGTAATTGTCCTTCGCTGAGTCGGGCCCATTCCAGACCGCATTAGCCCACTCCAGGGCTCTACCCGTAAGGCATGTGATGAGGACCCACACTCACTCCTCGTCCGAGGGAGCCAGCCGAATGGTGGCCAGGTAGAGGTCTAGTTGAAGCAGGAATCCCTGGCACCCCGTCGCTGCTCCATCGTACTCCCTCGGAGGCGTAATGCACAGAGCGCTGGAACCGGATCCAGATGGGGGAGATGGTAGAGTTGCTGGTGGGAGGGCCGGTGGGGTAGTAGGGAGACCATTCCTCTCCCAACGATCCATCCTCTCCATCATTTGATCCATCGCTGATCCTAGGCGATGGAGGATGGACGTGTGATGAAGGACTCTCTCCTCCATAGTGGGAAGAGGAGTGGTCGCTGCTCCTGCTGACTCCATATCGTGGTGCGGGCTTCTGTTACGGCAAATGGGTGAGGAGGTGTGGAGTCAGGCGCAGAGAGCAAAAGATGTGGGAAAAAACACACTTTAATGTCCCGGAAAAATAACATGAACAAAAGTAGGAAAACAAATGATCAAAAATATAAACGGACAGCGCGAAACCCAAAATACAAACAAAATACACTCAAACAGAACAGACGAACAAGCCCGCACGAAACAGAAGCGGGCTGAACAAACTATATATAACCCTACCCTAACAACCAAACAAGAAACAGGTGATTCCAATCAGACAAAACCAAAGGAACACAGAACAACAGATCGGTGATAGCTAGTAGACCGGCGACGACGACCGCCGAGTGCCACCCGAACAAGAAGGGGAGTCACCTTCGGTAATATTCGTGACATGGGATGGCTACAAGGCCATCCCCGCCCTTCCTTCGACAAATCAGATCATGACTATATCCTGCTTCTCCGTTCATATAGGCCGAAACTCAAACAGGAAGTACCCGTACTAAGATCTATTCAACGCCAGGCTGACCAATCAGAATCCATGCTTCAAAGTTGTTTTGATCATGCGGACTGGGATATGTTCCGGGTTGCCTCTGAGAATAACATTGACATATACATGGACATGGTGACAGAGTTCATCAGGAAGTTTATAAGGGATGTTGTTCCCACGGTGACTATTAAAACCTACTCTAACCAGAAATCCTGGATAGATGGCAGCATTCATGCAAAACTAAAAGCACGGTCCATTGCATTTAACCATGGCAAAGTCACTGGGAATATGGTTGAACACAAACAGTGTAGTTATTCCCTCTGTAAGGCAATCAAACAGGCAAAATCTCAGTAGGGAGACAAAGTGGAGTAACAATTCAACGGCTTAGCATGAGATGTATGTGGCAAGGTCTACAGACAATCATGGATTACAAAGGGAAAACCAGCCACAGCGTGAACACTGACGTCTTTCTCCCGGATAATCTTCTTCCACTTTGAGGATAACACCGTGCCACCAACGCGGCCCGCTTCCAAGGACTGTGGGCTCTCCTTCTCCGTGGCCTACGTGAGTAAGACATTTAAGTGTGTTATCCCATGCAAGGCTTCCGGTCCAGATGTAATCCCTAGCCATGTCCTCAGAACATGTGTAGACCAGCTGGCTGGAGTGTTTACGGACGTATTCAATCTTTCCCTATCCCAGTCTGCTGTCCCCACTTGCTTCAAGATGTCCACCATTGTTCCTGAACCCCGCCCTGTGCAACTGGGTCCTAGACTTCTTGATGGGTCACCCCCATGGGTGAAGGTAAGAAACAACACCTCAACTCCGCTGATCGTCAACACAGGGGCCCCACCTGTGTACGTGCTCAGCCCCCTCCTGTACTCCCTGTTCACCCATGACTGCATGGCCACACATGCCTCCAACTCAGTCATCAAGTTTGCAGACGACACAACAGTAGTAGGCCTGATTATCAACAATGACAAGACAGCCTACAGGGAGGAGGTGAGGGCACTGGCAGATTGGTGCCAGGAAAATAACCTCTCCCTCAACTTTAGCAAAACAAAAGAGCTGATCATGGACTTCAAGGGACAGCAGAGGGAGCACTCCCCTGTCCACATCGACGGGACCGCAGTGGAGAAGGTGAAAAGCTTCAAGTTCCTTGAAGTACACATCACTGACAATCTGAAATCAAATCAAATTTCAAATCAAATGTCTTTATATAGCCCTTCTTACATCAGCTGATATATCAAACCCAGCTTAAAACCCCAAACAGCAAGCAATGCAGGTGTACAAGCATGGTGGCTAGGAAAAGCTCCCTAGAAAGGCCAGAACCTAGAAAGAAACCTAGAGATGCACCTGGCTATGAGGGGTGGCCAGTCCTCGTCTGGCTGTGCCGGGTGGAGATTATAACAGAACACGGCCAAGATGTTCAAATGTTCATAAATGACCATCATGGCTAAATAATAGTAATCACAGTGAACAGGTCAGGGTTCCATAGCCGCAGGCAGAACAGTTGAAACTGGAGCAGCAGCACAGCCAGGTGGACTGGGGACAATGAGTCATCATGCCAGGTAGTCCTGAGGCATGGTCCTAGGGCTCAGGTCCTCCGAGAGAGAGAAAGAAAGAGAGAAAGAAAGAGAGAGAGAATTAGAGGGAGCATACTTAAATTCACACAGGACACCGGGTAAGACAGGAGAAATAATCCAGATAACAGACTGAACAGACTGACCCTAGCCCCCCGACACATAAACTACTGCAGCATAAATACTGGAGGCTGAGACAGGGGGGGTCAGGAGACACTGTGGCCCCGTCCAATGATACCCCCGGACAGGGCCAAACAGGCAGGATATAACCCCACCCACTTTGCCAAAGCACAGCCCCCACACCACTAGAGGGATATCTTCCATCACCAACTTACCATCCTGAGACAAGGCCGAGTATAGCCCACAAAGATCTCTGCCACGGCACAACCCAAGGGGGCGCGCCAACACAGACGGAGACCACGTCAGTGACTCAACCCACTCAAGTGACGCACCCCTCCTAGGGGCGTCATGGAAGAGCACCAGTAAGCCAGTGACTCAGCCCCTGTAATAGGGTTAGAGGCAGAGAATCCCAGTGGAAAGAGGGGAACCGGCCAGGCAGAGACAGCAAGGGTGGTTCCTTGCTCCAGTGCCTTTCCGTTCACCTTCACACTCCTGGGCCAGACTACACTCAATCATAGGACCTACTAAAGAGATGAGTCTTCAGTAAAGACTTAAAGGTTGAGACCGAGTCTGCGTCTCTCACATGGGTAGGCAGATCATTCCATAAAAATCGAGCTCTATTGGAGAAAGCCCTGCCTCCAGCTGTTTGCTTAGAAATTCTAGGGACAATTAGGAGGCCTGCGTCTTGTGACCGTAGCATACGTGTAGGTATGTACGGCAGGACCAAATCGGAACGATAGGTAGGAACATGCCCATGTAATGCTTTGTAGGATAGCAGTAAAACCTTGAAATCAACCCTTGCCTTAACAGGAAGCCAGTGTATGGAGGCTAGCACTGGAGTAATATGATCAAATTGGTTGGTTCTAGTCAGGATTCTAGAAGCCGTATTTAGCACTAACTGAAGTTTATTTATTGCTTTATCTGGGTAGCCGGAAAGTAGAGCATTGCAGTCGTCTAACCTAGAAGTGACAAAAGCATGGATTAATTTTTCTGCATCATTTTTGGATGTAGATGGAAAAAAGCTGTCCTTGAAACAGTCTTGATATGTTCGTCAAAAGAGAGATCATGGTCCAGAGTAATGCCGAGGTCCTTCACAGTTTTATTTGAGACGACTGTACAACCATCAAGATTAATTGTCAGATTCAACAGAAGATCTCTTTGTTTTTTGGTACCTAGAACAAGCATCTCTGTTTTGTCCGAGTTTAAAAGTAGAACGTTTGCAACCATCCACTTCCTTATGTCTGAAACACAGGCTTCCAGCGAGGGCAATTTTGGGGCTTCACCATGCTTCATTGAAATGTACAGCTGTGTGTCATCCGCATAGCAGTGAAAGTTAACATTATGTTTTTGAATGACATCTCCAAGAGGAAAAATATATAGTGAAAACAATAGTGGTCCTAAAACGGAACCTTGAGGAACACTGAAAATTACAGAGGACAAACCATTCACAGAGACAAACTGATATCTTTCCGACAGATAGGATCTGAACCAGGCCAGAACTTGCCCGTGTAGACCAATTTGGGTTTCCATTCCCACCAAAAGAATGTGGTGATCGATGGTATCAAAAGCAGCACTAAGGTCTATGAGCACAAGGACAGATGCAGAGCCTCGGTCTGATGCCATTAAAAGGTCATTTACCACCTTCACAAGTGCAGTCTCAGTGCTATGAAATGGTCCACCCACACAGACAGTGTGGTGAAGAAGGCGCAACAGCGCCTCATCAACCTCAGGAGGCTGAAGAAATTTGGCTTGGCCCTTAAAACCCTCACTAACTTTTACAGGTGCACAATTTAAAGCATCCTGTCGGCTGTATCAACGCCTGGTACGGTAACTGCACCGCAGGGCTCCCAGGAGGATGGTGCGGTCTGCCCAAAGCGTCACCGGGGGCACACCTGCCACACCGCCTGCCCTCCAAGACACCTACAGCACCCGATGTCACAGGAAGGCCAAAAAGATCATCAAGGACATCAACCACCCGAGCCACGGCCTGTTCACCCCACTATCATCCAGAAGGCAAGGTCAGTATAGGTGCATCAAAGCTGGGACCGAGAGACTGAAAAACATCTTCTATCTCAAGGCCATCAGACTGTTAAATAGCCATCACTACCTGGCTACCACCCGGTTACTCAACCCTGCACCTTAGCGGCTACTGCTCTATGTACTGTACATAGACATGGAATCACTGGTCACTTTAATAATGTACCACTAGTTTAATAATGTTTACATACTGTTTAACTCACTTCGTAGGTACTGTATATATTGTATTCTACTGTAAGTCAATGCCATTATGACATTACTCATCATAATATTCATATATTTCTTAATTCCATTATTTTACTCATAGATGTGTGTATTGTTGGGAATTGTTAGATACTACTGCACTGATGGAGCTAAGAACACAAGCATTTCACTACACTCGTAATGACATCTGTTAAATATGTGTATGTGACCAATCAAATTAGATTTAATTTGATATTCAATATCTGCTTTTTTTAACAATAGGTGCCCTTTGTGGTCTGTGTTTGAAAAACCTCCCTGGTCTTTGTGGTCTGTGATTGAAATGCACTGCTCAACTGAGGGACCTTACAGATAATTGTATGTGTGGGGTACTGAGATGAGGTAGTTATTGAAAAACCATGTTAAACAGCTACATGTTTTAGAAACTTAAAAATGTGACTGGATAATGTACCTGTAACACCCACAACAAAAAAATTACAAAACAAACCAAACAAAATAAGTGCTAGTACATAAAAGCCCACTCATTCCTTGTGTCAGATCACACTGACATCATTCTCATTGAAAGCCAACAGGCGTTGTTATGTCATTCTGCATCAGTCTTACCACCCTCAATGTCCTCTACCTTTGTGTGATGATGCGGTCTGCCAATGGTATTCCTGTGGTATGTGTTTTCCTGTGTAGCGTGAATGAGCCAACACGCTGTGAATTGCTTGCTGACGTGCGACGGCTTTCAGAACCCACAAGGCTAAAGCAAGATGACAACAGACATTCATTCTGAATAGGATACTTTGTCGAGCTCGGACTGAGCAACACCTCAGAGTGTCACACAAAACCATTGGCTGGCTGATGTCCTCTAAAGACAGACCAAATCGTTTTTTATAGTTATTTGTTTAACACCTGTTCTTGGCTCTACAGATATAAACAAACATATATATAGTTATTTGTATTTTATTTTCTGTCTAACTTAGACCAGAGGTTAATTCAGCCACTACAAATGCAGTAGCGGTGAAGGACTTTCGTCTGTGAAAGTACTATTCAGTGACAGTAGACTGAATTGGCTTTGATGTAGGCCTAACACTTGCATCCAGAAAAGAGTGTAAACACACCATCATGCCCATTACATACTATACAATTACGACTGTACAATAAGCACTCTAGTATCAGTCACTAACAGTCCCTAGCTGCCACAACCCAATTAGAGGTTACTGTACCTCAACATGCAATATGATTGTATAATGACCACATCAGTATTAGTATTCATTCACTCCTGTGATTCAGAGTGGCTGACACTGTGTGGTTTCCAGTTCCATAGGGACAGCAGGGGGCTGTTTCTGTAGTGCAGTGCAATTAGCCTAAGAAGAGCTAGGCCTTATTGAAGCTGATGATTCCTCACCCTGCTACTTCAGAAACCGCCAGCTCAGCTCCACAGGGAGGCGTCAAAAGGCCTTGAAGGATGATGGTAGTCAGGTGAAGGTAAACTGAAATCAATGGCTGGCCACAAAACAAGGAACACTGGCATTCCTCTAGCTGTCTGTGTGTGAAGTGTGAGGGTGTGTCAGTGATGTCTGTCTGTGTGGGTGGTTATGGGTTGTGTGTGCGTGTGTGTGTGTGTGTGTGTGTGTGTGTGTGTGTACTCTGCTTTGTTGACTGCCTACCATTTACACGATACCGGACAGCCTAGATGTTTCAGGGCTCTACCTTTCAGCACTGTCCAAACAGAGCTCATAGAGCGTATCTGCGGAGTGGAGGAAAACAGTATCTCTGGCAGACTCTCAAAACACAGAGAAAAGTTTACATTCCCCAAACATCACTTCTGTCGTCACCCCATACACTTTCTTCATAATCTAATTTCACTCATAGAGCTGTATGCCTATGTGATGTTGTCACAGGTGCCGAAGATTCCTGTGGAAAGACAAGCGTAGAAAACTAATTAGCACCTGAACCTCGACATCTCACTCCGTACATTTCTGGGGGTGGAGATTAGATGCCTCAGCTGACATGGGAGGTGTGAGCAGTGCTGCTGATATGCAAATGAGGCAGTTAATTACGGTGGAATAATATTATCAGATCTACCAGGACTGTTTGCCTCCGTGTATGGAGATGGATGGAAATGATGTATTATTAATAGGGATGTCAAAGGTCAGTTTTGTAATGTTTTTCTTGAGATACACTCCAAGTCTTTTGATGTCGTTGAAGTGAGTCCACTCACTGCAGTGTGAGTGTTTGTGTTTTATGACCAATAATGATGGCTGTATCCTGCCAATTTACATTGAATGACCATACATAGCGAGAGAGATGGTCTTATTGCAAACGGCAACAACTCTTGACTATAAAGGAGATTTCGTACATAATAATGTGCTTTCTGTGTGTACATTACAGCATATTCCATAGCAGTGTTCTGTATCCATAAATGTAACTCTTGTCAATTATAGATTTGATTTGATTTTAATACACATTTCACATAGCCTAGGGTGTTCCAGTACTGTGCATCCAGGAAAACATTCATGCTCAAAGCCCTGTCACTAAATCTCAAATTACTGTCAACTTTATGGTGAATGCAAAGATACTCTGTGCTTTGTCCTCATCAGCACTCGTCTCTCTCTCTCTCTCTCTCTCTCTCTCTCTCTCTCTCTCTCTCTCTCTCTCTCTCTCTCTCTCTCTCTCTCTCTCTCTCTCTCTCTCTCTCTCTCTCTCTCTCTCTCTCTCTCTGCCGATATGAGTTGATTGTGAATCCCATTGGTTGCTTGGCAACCGCTTGCAGCACACTTGAAACTTCCATTTGGGCTTAGTGTTCTCAGATCATAATGGAAATAAATCATAGCTTTTGTTTTCCTTACTTCAAAGTAGTTCTGGATTATTACAGAATATTGATGCCTGTGTTATAACACTACCCGTAATCCCTATATGAATGTACAGCTAAAGGCCCAAATAACGTAAACACCAACATAGTGTCTTAGTAGGGCATTGGGGCCACCATGAGCCAGAACAACTTCAATACACCTTCGCATAGATTCTACAAGTGTCTGGAACTCTATTGGAAGGATGCGACACCAATCTTCCATGGGAAATTCCTCAATTTGGTGGAAATCGGTCTCTGAAAACAGTTCACTATCTCCAATAAGTGTGACATTAGGTTGAAATCTGGTGATTGAGATTGCCATGGCATATGGTTTACATTGTTTTCATGCTCATCAAACCATTCAGTGATCCCTCGTGTCAGGTGGATGGTTACATTGTCATCCTATAGGGGAATAGCCATGGTACAGTGCCTTGCGAAAGTATTCGGCCCCCTTGAACTTTGCGACCTTTTGCCACATTTCAGGCTTCAAAGATAAAGATATAAAACTGTATTTTTTGTGAAGAATCAACAACAAGTGGGACACAATCATGAAGTGGAATGACATTTATTGGATATTTCAAACTTTTTTAACAAATCAAAAACTGAAAAATTGGGCGTGCAAAATTATTCAGCCCCTTTACTTTCAGTGCAGCAAACTCTCTCCAGAAGTTCAGTGAGGATCTCTGAATGATCCAATGTTGACCTAAATGACTAATGATGATAAATACAATCCACCTGTGTGTAATCAAGTCTCTGTATAAATGCACCTGCACTGTGATAGTCTCAGAGGTCCGTTAAAAGCGCAGAGAGCATCATGAAGAACAAGGAACACACCAGGCAGGTCCGAGATACTGTTGTGATGAAGTTTAAAGCCGGATTTGGATACAAAAAGATTTCCCAAGCTTTAAACATCCCAAGGAGCACTGTGCAAGCAATAATATTGAAATGGAAGGAGTATCAGACCACTGCAAATCTACCTGGCCGTCCCTCTAAACTTTCAGCTCATACAAGGAGAAGACTGATCAGAGATGCAGCCAAGAGGCCCATGATCACTCTGGATGAACTGCAGAGATCTACAGCTGAGGTGGGAGACTCTGTCCATAGGACAACAATCAGTCGTATATTGCACAAATCTGGCCTTTATGGAAGAGTGACAAGAAGAAAGCCATTACTTAAAGATATCCATAAAATGTGTTGTTTAACGTTTGCCACAAGCCACCTGGGAGACACACCAAACATGTGGAAGAAGGTGCTCTGGTCAGATGAAACCAAAATTGAACTTTTTGGCAACAATGCAAAACGTTATGTTTGGCGTAAAAGCAACACAGCTCATCACTCTGAACACACCATCCCCACTGTCAAACATGGTGGTGGCAGCATCATGGTTTGGGCCTGCTTTTCTTCAGCAGGGACAGGGAAGATGGTTAAAATTGATGGGAAGATGGATGGAGCCAAATATACGCCCATTCTGGAAGAAAACCTGATGGAGTCTGCAAAAGACCTGAGACTGGGACGGAGATTTGTCTTCCATCAAGACAATGATCCAAAACATAAAGCAATATCTACAATGGAATGGTTCAAAAATAAACATATCCAGGTGTTAGAATGGCCAAGTCAAAGTCCAGACCTGAATCCAATCGAGAATCTGTGGAAAGAACTGAAAACTGCTGTTCACAAATGCTCTCCATCCAACCTCACTGAGCTCGAGCTGTTTTGCAAGGAGGAATGGGAAAAATTTCAGTCTCTCGATGTGCAAAACTGATAGAGACATACCCCAAGCGACTTACAGCTGTAATCGCAGCAAAAGGTGGCGCTACAAAGTATTAACTTAAGGGGGCTGAATAATTTTGCACGCCCAATTTTTCAGTTTTTGATTTGTTAAAAAAGTTTGAAATATCCAATAAATGTCGTACCACTTCATGATTCTGTCCCACTTGTTGTTGATTCTTCACAAAAAAATACAGTTTTATATCTTTATGTTTGAAGCCTGAAATGTGGCAAAAGGTCGCAAAGTTCAAGGGGGCCGAATACTTTCGCAAGGCACTGTATGTACAGTACTAGTCAAAAGTTTGGACACACCTACTCATTCCATGGTTTTTCTTTATTTTTACTATTTTCTACATTGTATAATAATAATGTGCTTTCAGGTAATACAAAACGATGAAACAACATTATTGAATCATGTAGTAACCAAAAAAGTGGTCAAAATATATTTTAAACTTGAGATTCTTCAAAGTTGCCACCCTTTGCCTTAATGACAGCTTTGCACAAGCTTGGCATTCTCTCAACCGGCTTCATGAGGTACTCACCTGGAATGCAATTAATAGGTGTGCCTTGTTAAAAGTTCATTTGTCAATTTTCTTCAAGTACAGTCGCAAAAACCATCAAGCGCTATGATGAAACTGGCTCTCATGAGGACCGCCACAGGAAAAGAAGACCCAGAATTACCTCTGATGCAGAGGATACGTTCATTAGAGTTACCAGCCTCAGAAATGGCTGCCCAAATAAATGCTTCACAGAGTCCAAGTAACAGACACATCTCAACATCAACTGTTCAGAGGAGACTGTGTGAATCAGACCTTCATGGTTGAATTTCTGCAAAAAAACACTGCTAAAGGACACCAATTGTGAGGACGGATGATGAAGACAAGAAGCAGGTACAGGGAGGGAACATTTAATAACCAACGGACAGGAACAGAATACGGACAGTGTCTGGACAGGGGAAACGTAAACAACAATAATGATGACACGGGGAACCAATAGATTACAGGTGAGTCCAATGAGCGCTGATGCACGTAATGATGGTGACTGGTGTGTGTAATGAAGGGCAGCCTGGTGCCCTTGAGTGTCAGAGAAAGATAACGGGAGCAGGCGTTATAGTACCCCCCCCACCCCCAGGGGCACTATCCAGCGTCCCACCTGGGCGAGCCTATTGAGCCGGCCGAGGCATGGGCGCTGGACAAGCCGGCTGAGGCATAGAAGCCAGCTGAGATGTGGGAACCCAATGAGCCGGCTGAGGCATGACGTGGGATGGGCACCTGCCTAGCCAACCGGGGCAAGATAACCTCTCGAAACAGCTAAGGTGTGGAAACCCGACAAGCCAGCTGAGAAACCCCAAGTTCCATCGGGGAGGGAGTGCGGGAGCAGGCGTGACACCAATAAGAAGAGACTTGCTGGGGCAAAGAACCCCCAGCAATGGTCATTAGACCAGTGGAAATCTGTCCTTTGGTCTGATGACTCCAAATTTGAGATTTTTGGTTCCAACCGCCGTGTCTTTAGAGTAGGTGAACGGATGATCTCTGCATGTGTAGTTCCCACCGTGAATCATGAAGGAGGAGGTGTGATGGTGTGGGGGTGCTTTGCTGGTGACACTGTCTGTGATTTATTTAAAATTCAAGGCATACTTAATTAACATGGCATGCACAATATTTTGCAGCCATATGCCATGGTTTGCACTTTATTGGGCTATCATTTGTTTTCAATAGGACAATGACCCAACACACCTCTAGGCTGGGTATTGGCTATTTGACCAAGAAGGAGAGTGATGGAGTGCTGCATCAGATGACCCGGTATCCACAATCACCCCACTTCAATCCAATTGAGATGGTTTGGGATGAATTGGACCACAGAGTGAAGGAGAAGCAACCAACAAGTGCTCAGCATATGTGTGAATTCCTTCAAAACAGTTGGAAAAGCATTCCAGGTGAAGCTGGTTGAGAGAATGCCAAGCGTATGCAAAGCTGTCATCAAGGCAAAGGGTGGCTACTTTGAAGAATCTCATATATAAAATATATTTTGATTTGTTTGACACTTTTTTGGTTACGACATGATTCCATAAGTGTTATTTCATATTTTTGATGTCTTCATTACTATTCTACAATGTATAAAATAGAAAAAATAAAGAAAAACCCTTGAATGATTAGATGTCCAAACTTTTGACTGGTATTGTATAATACGCTGTCCATCAGGGATCATCAACTAGATTCAGCCGCAATCCATTTTCTTTCTTGAGCGGATGGTCAGTGGGCCAGAACATAATTACGAATCATTTGTAGACTGCAAATTGACCGTAAGAAGCCCAAACATACATAATATTTGAGTAAAGCATATTCATTTCAAACCTTTCTTACATATGTATACGAGCACATTGTCGTGACGTTGTATTAGTTAATGTGACGACTGCTGCTCATAGAATGATTAACGGTTTATAATTGCGTGATTAAATGAATCAGGCAATTATTAACTCATTAACCTGGGGCACCATGGGAAACAGCGTAGGAATGAAACAGTGTAGATACGATTCGATGGGGGGAGTGGAGACCGGGACAATGACCGCTTAGACGCAGCTACTCCTCCATAGCATGGATTTGTCTTCAACCTCATGTTGCGTTTTGGGTTAGTTGACTACTCAGACCTTGGCTGCAGCTCGGGTCACTTAGTCTGATATGTTAATTCTTAACTCACATGTCTTATACCCTCAGGTCAGAAGTGGGCGTAACCGCCTTTAGGGCAATTCTCTGGGCGTACAAAGTTAATGAGGCAAGGTCTAGATTTTACTCAGATCCAATTTAGACAACTAACTTCACATTTCATCTTTACAAAAACATTCTCTTTGATTTGGACATTTTCCACGCAACGTACAATGTATAAACATCTAGCATATACTTGGAAAACTCTTAAAGTTCCAATGTTTTCGTAATAACGTCGTCCTTTAACCGTTAATAACAAAACAAAAATGACAATCATTTTCATATTCCATCTATCGTCATTGCCACCATTGTGGCTGACGGAAACCATTGTTCCAAAGTCCATTTATTACATGTTTAATGTTCTGAGGCCGGTTCTCCATAGTGAGAGGACAAGGGAATTTTGTCTGTTGCCTAAGATTTACAATGGGCGTGAGGGGTCATAAAAACCCCACATCTTCATACCCCTAGATCTCTCCTCCTCTGTTGGGGAAGAGAGATAATCTGTACGGTTGTGGTCACCTGTAACCTGACCTGATCAGGACAGTCGTGACAATATATATCTCTCTATAATGCCTGTGTAAGGACTGACACTGGAGATGAGAAGCAGGTACGGGGAGTATTTATTCAGGACAGACAGGTAACAAAACAGAAACATCGTCAGCACACGGGTAAACAATGACAAATGACAATTAATGCTGAAGCAGGGAACGGAGCGGGGAGCCAGACAGATATAGGGGAGGTAGTGACAGAAGTGATTGAATCCAGGTGAGTCCAATGATCGCTGACGTGCGTGACGGGGGAGAAGCAGGTGTGCGTAGTAATGTTGGTGGTAGGAGTGCGTAATGCTGGGGAGCCTGGCACCTTTGAGCGCCAGGGAGGGGGAGCGGGAACAGGCATTACAGTACCCCCCCCTCTATTTTTTTATCATTTTTATTTTACCTTTATTTAACTAAGTCAGTTAAGAACAAATTCTTATCTTCAATGATGGTCTAGGAACAGTGGGTTAACTGCCTTGTTCACTGGCAGAACGACATATTTTTACCTTGGTAGCTCGGGATTCAATATTGCAACCTTTGGGTTACTAGTCCAATGCTCTAAACACTAGGCCACCTGCCACCTCTAGGGACGCTGCCTTCGTCCCACCTGGGCGAGCCTAGTGGGCCTGGCCGAGGCACGGGCGCTGGACAAGCCGGCTGGGCGTAAACTCCCGTCGAACCGAGCAGAGGCATGGGAGCCTGACAAGCTGGCTGAGGCATGGGAGCCCGACAATCCAGGTGGGGTTGATCCCGCTGAGGCGTGGGAGCCCGATGGTCCGGCGGAGTAGCAGCTTAAGAGCCAGCTAGGCGTAAAAACTTGACGATCCGGCTGAGGCCCAACGTGGGATGGGCGCCTTCTGAGCCACCCGGGGCAAGAACCTCACGAGCCAGCTCGGGTGTGACAGCCCAACGAGCTGGCTTAGGCACCCCCGGTTCCATTGGTGGCGGCCCCCAGACCCGACGTCACGCAGGCACTCCCTGATGCTTCGTATGATGGCTTCAGCATTCTGTAATACCGACGCTGGAGATAAGAAGCAGGTACAGGGAGTCAACATTTATTCAGGAACATACAGGTAACAAAACAGAAACAGCGTCAGCACACGGGTAAACAACGACAAACAACAATTAATGCTGAAGCAGGAGAACAAGACAGATATAGGGGAGGGATTGACAGAGGTGATTGAGTCCAGGAGAGTCCAGTGATCACTGATGCTCGTAACGGGGGTTGGCAGGTGTGCGTAATGATGTGGCAGGAGTGTGTAATGTTGGGGAGTATTGTGGTGGCTAATTTCTGTATTACCAAATGAGGAGAAACAAACTTCACACACCAGTCAGAGTTATACTTAAACTACAATTTTAATAATAAGAGCTTTGCGATAGCACTTGACTTTCAATGATGCACCATTTCTAATGAACCATTGAAAGTGACAACACAAAAGTACAAAGATCTTTTATAGCCAGTATACACCCCTCTCAACCTACATGATGAACAACAGAAACATAGAATGGTCACGAGGTTAAGATTTGTATGAAAGGTATCTACTTCATTGTAAAGACCAGTGTCTGGTCCTCCTACTCCTCCTACTCCAAACTGGAACCGTCTCTCCCTGGTACGGTATAGAACAGAACCATTACCCAAAGACATCGTAAATCTCCTAGGTCAGTGCTATCTCAAAGAGGCCCTCCTCAGTAAAACACACACACAATAGTTAACTGAATACTCTATTCTATCGAATTAAACAACTAATATAATGCAATACAAGAATTATGACATAATCTTGCAATTTCCACGACAGTATGGAAGGCCAAGAGTTTCAAATCGTCTTACCCAGAACATTTCGCTTTTTTCAATTGTCAAATGTAATTTTTTGTACACGTGATTTTTTTCTCCTGTCCAGTGTGTGTTTACAGGTGATTTGAACACTTATGGTTATATTTACAAGCGTATTTTGTATTTGGTGTTCATTGCACCATTACAGGTCATGTGTGTTTACAGGTGATTAGAATGCTTGTTATGGTCATATTTACAAGCATATTTTGTATTTGGTAGCTAACGTCACATTGTGATTTTTTAAAAGTATTTATGTATTGAAAAAAAGCACATAAAGGCTTCATAATTCAGGTATCTTTTCATTTTAATTAGCAATCCATAATTTTTCCTTGTCTGAAGTATCAAGCTAAGTATCAAGTGACCTCAAAGGCTGAATTCAAGTGTTTTCTAAAAAGGAATTTATAAACTCTTACGGAGGCAGTGGAGGAAGGTCCAGGGTGCACAACTAGATAAATAAGCTCCTTGTGCGTATGGAAAATGTCTGGGATCTTTTATTTCAACTCATGAAACACAAGACCAACAGTTTACATGTTGTATTTATATTTTTGTTCAGTATACAGTGGGGCAAAAAAGTATTTTGTCAGCCACCAATTGTGCAAGTTCTCCCACTTAAAAAGATGAGAGAGGCCTGTAATTTTCATCATAGGTACAATTCAACTATGACAGACAATGAGGGGAAAAAAATCCAGAAAATCACAGTAGGATTTTTAATGAATTTATTTGCAAATTATGGTGGAAAATAAGTATTTGGTCACCTACAAACAAGCAAGATTTCTGGCTCTCAAAGACCTGTAACTTCTTCTTTGAGAGGCTCCTCTGTCCTCCACTCGTTACCTGTATTAATGGCACCTGTTTGAACTTGTTATCAGTATAAAAGACACCTGTCCACAACCTCAAACAGTCACACTCCAAACTCCACTATGGCCAAGACAAAAGAGCTGTCAAAGGACACCAGAAACAAAATTGTAGACCTGCACCAGGCTGGGAAGACTGAATCTGCAATAGGTAAGCAGCTTGGTTTGAAGAAATCAACTGAAATCAATCAATTTATTAGGAAATGGAAGACATACAAGACCACTGATAATCTCCCTCGATTTGGGGCTCCACGCAAGATCTCACCCCGTGGGGTCAAAATGATCACAAGAACGGTGAGCAAAAATCCCAGAACCACACGGGGGGACCTAGTGAATGACCTGCAGAGAGCTGGGACCAAAGTAACAAAGCCTACCATCAGTAACGCACTACGCCGCCAGGGACTCAAATCCTGCAGTGCCAGACGTGTCCCCCTGCTTAAGTCAGTACATGTCCAGGCCCGTCTGAAATTTGCTAGATAGCATTTGGATGATCCAGAAGAAGATTGGGAGAATGTCATATGGTCAGATGAAACCAAAATATAACTTTTTGGTAAAAACTCAACTCGTCGTGTTTGGAGGACAAAGAATGCTGAGTTGCATCCAAAGAACACCACACCTACTGTGAAGCATGGGGGTGGAAACATCATGCTTTGGGGCTGTTTTTCTGCAAAGGGACCAGGACGACTGATCTGTGTAAAGGAAAGAATGAATGGGGCCATGTATCGTGAGATTTTGAGTAAAAACCTCCTTCCATCAGCAAGGGAATTGAAGATGAAACGTGGCTGGGTCTTTCAGCATGACAATGATCCCAAACACACCGCCCAGGCAACGAAGGAGTGGCTTCGTAAGAAGCATTTCAAGGTCCTGGAGTGGCCTAGCCAGTCTCCAGATCTCAACCCCATAGAAAATCTTTGGAGGGAGTTGAAAGTCTGTGTTGCCCAGCCACAGCCCCAAAACATCACTGCTCTAGAGGAGATCTGCATGGAGGAATGGGCCAAAATACCAGCAACAGTGTGTGAAAACCTTGTGAAGACTTACAGAAAACGTTTGACCTCTGTCATTGCCAACAAAGGGTATATAACAAAGTATTGAGATAAACTTTTGTTTTTGACCAAATACTTATTTTCCACCATAATTTGCAAATAAATTCATAAAAAATCCTACAATGTGATTTTCTGGATTTTTTTCTCCTTTTGTCTGTCATAGTTGAAGTGTACCGATGATGAAAATTACAGGCCTCTTTTTAAGTGGGAGAACTTGCACAATTGCACAATACTTTTTTGCTCCACTGTATGTATTTATGGATTGAAATAATAATGTTACTACTAGCTTGCTCTCTCCCTGCTTGTCATTGCTCATTGTTCTTCCTTGCTCATCCAAAGCAGGCTTTTCTCCTCCTCGCCAGTCTTCAGATGCTTGACTACATGGTCGTCATGTTGTGGCTGTAACGTGGACATTGCATTAGAACAACAACTAGATACACTCTTAGATAAAAGGGTTCCAAAATGGTCCTTCAGTTGTCCCCATAGTATAACCCTCTTTGGTTCCAGGTAGAACCCTTTTGGGTTCCATGTAGAAACCTCTGTGGAAAGGGTTCTACATGGAACCCAAAATGGTTCTACTTGGAACCAAAAGGGTTCTACCTGGAACCAACAAGGGTTCTTCAAAATGTTATCCTATGGGGACAGCTGAATAACTTTTGTAGCTTAGGAGTTCTTAAACGTTTTCAGAATGGGACCCAAATTAGAAATTCTGTGTTTCCTGGGACCAAAGCTTAGCTATAACTATACATATATATTGGTACATTTCATTGCCCTTATGCCTAAAACAAATGCAATATAGACCAAAACAAATAACAATGAAATATCCAAATAAAAATACATTAATGTTTATTTTCCCACATTAAAAACACTTACATATCTGTCTAGATTGGAACTGTTGCTGTTAAAATACAATAATCTGAACTGGAATAAACTGATTTACCACATCACACAGATGAATAACAGAACACACACAGGTTTTCTGATAGTGCAACCCTAAGTATCAGTACGGATGAAAAATGATCAGGCCTACTGTACATCTTACTGTATAAATTATTGTTGAAAGAAAGTCTAGGTCGGAACTGTTGCTGTTAAAATACAATACATATTTTTTTATTCTGAACTGGAATAAACTTATAGATCACATCACACAGTTGTAGACCAGAAAACCTACACACAGTCCTAATGAGAGGTGTGTGGCTGGTTGAAGTTTGTAACATTTCTATTCTGGGATCAGTTTCTGACAGAGCAACACTGAGGTCATGCTCAGCATTCAGTCTGTTTCTGTACTTGTTTTTTAATTATGCCAGTGTTCAGAACCCTGACTCGTAATTGACTAATTGTCACAATTTGATCCATATTTAGAAATATCTCCATCCCTGAGTAAGCGATTCCTAGTAACAGGCCAGAAGTCAAACTCATGGAAATGAAGGTGGGAGGGGCTACAATGTGGTACTTTCAGACACATGAAATGAGCCCGTTACTAGTGATGGGCATTCTGGCTCGTTCGGCTCAGCTCACCAAAAAGAGCCGGCTCGTTTGGCTCCCAAACGGCTCTTTAAAAAAAAATGTTTTGTATTTTTTCACGTCAAACAGTTTGCGATAGTTTGACTATGATTGGTATTAAAACAATTCTAATTAAATTATTAAATGAAATCATACTTAACCTTAACCACAATGTATTTAAAAATGCATTGGTTTGTTATGAAAAAGAATGCTATTAAACAATTGCATTTAAAGTCTAACTTTTTTAATGTATATAAAACAAAATGCATATACATCTAACCATTCAAAATGGCTGGAAATCTGTGGCAATCCTTTTAGGCAATGCAATATCAATTTGGCCTTGTTTTGCTACAGACATAGATTTTGGCATAAACTGGTCAATAGAAGACTGCGTTGCTGTGGATCGCGGAGTTGGCCTACTTGACTGAGTGGATACATCTCCACTGTGTGGAGGTGCTGGCTCCACCACTATCACTAACAGGCCCACTAGTTCCGCTACAGCTAGCTTCACAGTTGGGTGCACAGTTTGCATATGCCGGTGTAGGTTGTGCGTAGAACCGGCTTTATATGAGATTTTGTGTTGGCAAATTCTACACTGTGCTCTAACGTTGTCTACATTATTAAAATGCATCCAAATGCTACTGTGCTTCCGACTCATTTTCCAGCTGTTGTTTTCACAGCTGTCCTTCCTCTTTCTCCTCGGCTGCTAAGTGTGTGACTGTGAGTGAGTTGGCTCGGCCCTCCCTCACGCATCTTTGGTTCCTTGGTTGACACTGCGTGACTGATTGACAGGAGCAACAGGTGAGGCTGTTAGTCTGAGCAGACAGTCAGAATGAATGTGTGTGCGCTTGAGCATTTGGGCCTATATTATTTGATTTATTTTTCGTTCTTTGAATTAGTTAATTCTATTCATTTAAATCTTTTGATTATTCATATCTTAATTTTAATAACATTTTTATAAATAGATTCGGCTCTTCTGATATGTGAGCCGGCTCATAACGTTCACCTACGGCTCTTAGAGCCGACGCGTTCGAGAACGACCCATCACTGCCTGTTTACTACACAGGAGTTCAGAACGTGGGCAGTGGCACAATTTCATGCACCTGAAAGTACAATATTCAAACGTTCTAATCACCTGTAAATGCACACTGAACAGGTGTAATGAACGCGAGTAAAAATGCCCATAACAAGCATTCAAATCAAGACAATTTAAAACTCTTGGCCTTCCATAGTGGAGCCTGGTGCCATCCAGCACCAGGGAGGGGGAGTGGGGCAGGCGTGACAGCCTGGAAATACTTTGGAAGAGATTTCCAAAATTAAAATCACTTGGAACTGATTTGCTGGTGTTTTTATAGTTTTTTTATGTCCAACTGTGTGTGTGTGTGTGTGTATATATATATATATATATATATGTATATATATATATATATATATATATATATATGGGGCGGCAGGGTAGCCTAGTGGTTAGAGCGTTGGACTAGTAACCTGGAAGGTTCAAAGTTCAAATCCCCGAGCTGACAAGGTACAAATCTGTCATTCTAACCCTGAACAGGCAGTTAACCCACTGTTCCTAGGCCGTCATTGAAAATAAGAATTTGTTCTTAACTGACTTGTTTAGTTAAGTAAAGGTAAAAAAATATATATTAATTCATATAACTGAGCACCTCATTGTCTGATTGAGGGAAATACTGTAAGATAAGAGGACTCTATGTATTTTGAAAAATGTGCTGTTGAGGATTATAATAAATACCGCTTTGATGTCATACAAGCAAGCCATGTGCACTTCACATTTCCATATCATAAGACTAATGTCATATACAGTGTCAGCGTTTATGACCACTATGTTTGATGTACAGTTAATAGATGACATGGCGTCATACGCTGAGTTGTTTTGAACCGAATGAGCCTGTTTGTCTATTGTGAAGAAAATTCACCGTGGCACACACACCTGAATGCATTCATGACTCCTTTCTATGCGCACCAAAATTATGATCTGTTTCTCTGAATTGCCTTGCGAAAGTCTAGCACTGTAATTTCGCCTTTTATAACTTAGCTCGTCATGTTGGCAGTAGAACAGGCTTTCAAATGATGCCACCTGACCCAGATTGCAGTTTATAATGGAGCGTTTTGGATTGCGTAAACAACAACAGTAATTGTGTGATGACAGGGATGCAGGGTTGTGTTCCAAACAGAACAACGACAAGTGTGCTTGCTCTAGTTCCTCAACGGCACAGCTAGGAGAGCTCAAAAAAGCACCTTATAGTTGAAGACTCTTCTTTGAGTCATAAAAGTGCATTGAAATGACTTAGGAACTGTGCACACTTTGGAGAGGTGTGTGACCACTTGGAGACGCCAGTTAGTCCTCTCACGCCAGCCCTTTTTGTCTTATGTTGCACCTACCCCACATTTTCCAGGAATATTCTCATGTTCCTGAATGTATCCAGAGTATTTTCAGATTTTATTATCAGCGAATGCGGCGAAAAGTACAATAAATATAAAATGCACATAACATCAACAGTGTAATGTTTGGATTCAGTCTTGCGTCAGGTGAACTGTTGTAAACTCATCTTTGGTCTAATAATGTTCCCATTATCTCCAAACTGTTCCCTTTCAACTGCTACCATGGTTATGCATGTGCATTTCATATGTGTTCTGCAAGAAACATTTCAATTTAGCCCCATATCCATATAACCCAATTCCCATGAGTGTAAAGGGTTCATTCCTTAATTAACTCAGGAACCACCCCTGTGTGGAAGCACCTGCTTTCAATATACTTTGTATCCCTCATTTACTTAAGTGTTTCCATTATGTTGGCAGTTGCTGTAAGTGCGGGCAGCGATTCAGAAATATGATCATGAGGTTGAATATTCATTTGAATTTCAACTTTCTCAATTGAGGAAACACGTTGTGTCACCACTGTATCAGCTGTGAAAAGCTTGAATTATAAGTAATGTAGAGAGGAAGCACGCTGGGCTTGACATGTTTTAAACAGGTCTTTCCGGTCAGGCAGATACACAAAGTCCCCAGACCCAGTCTAGTGACACGGAAAACAGTGCCACAGGGGATTGTCTACTCCCTAGAATGAGATTAAGATTATTGCAGTTTCTTCTTGTGAAGAGAGTGATTGGTGTACAGAAACATTGCTCCTGTCCTGAGACCGCAGGGTGGGACTAGGGGGGGACTCCAACATCCATATAAGAGCTTAGTAAGGTCCACAAAAGGAAATGTAGGAGCTGATGTCCTGCTTTATATACAAGCAGACAGGAGACCTAATGAAATCAATTCCCTTGAGTCTTTGCATAGGAAATGTCTATAGGGAATGAGTCTGTGCATACAGTATATAGGCATGACACTGAAGTCCTCCTATTGTTCAAGGAATTACCACTTAACCAGGGAGCAAAAGTCACAAATAACAGTACAGTGCAGTTCTCACATTGTCTATAGCGTTCCCACTTAATCAATAACAGCCATTACTCTGGTGCTGTGTCCAACTGGACAGCAGGCACTACATAGGAGAGGCTCTTGTCTGTGGGCCATGTGATGAGAGTATAGCAGAGCAGTGACACTGCCTTGAACCTTAAAAAGTGCTCCTTCACTCCAGTGCTGTGCTCCTGCCAAGCACGGTAAACTACCATTACCCCAGGCAGAGCAAGGTCAGCAGAGGATAGACGGAGAGTGGAGGAGTGCAGTTCAGGTTGCTGGTGAAGTGTGTGTGTGTGTGTGTGTGTGTGTGTGTGTGTGTGTGTGTGTGTGTGTGTGTGTGTGTGCGTGCGTGTATACCTTCCCAGCTGTTGCAGGGACAAGCTGTAGTAATGCTGCTGGTTTGTAGCTACATCTCTCATGTTCAGCTTGGGGGGGACAAGGTTGTTGTTTATCTAATCTAGCAGCTAATTGATCCGATTAGAGGGAGGAGGCCCTTGGTGTAGCGACAGAGAGGCTCCTCTGGCGCCTTCAGTAAACTGGTGAAGGAGAGCCGCTTTAAGGGCACGACATGCACAGCTGGTGTATAGGCCTCAGTGAAAGCATGGAGTAGAACAAGTCTAGCAGACGTATTAGTCTGGGGGGAAATCATTCTCATCATCATCAATTCTGACTGAGTTCATTATGGGAGTGTGTGTCTGACTCCAGGAACAAATATCTTGTTAATCTTGTTTTTGAAAGCATATTGGAAACACGTAGACATACAGACAGACATAGAGTATGTTGAACGCACACACATGCACACACATTTCCTTTCCTTCCCTGCCTAAGCAAGTTTGTGTCAGACTCTGGCATGATTACTGAGAAACATTTGAGAAGTGATGCTTTTAGCATTTTATCTCGGCAGGCTTTTTATTTCAAATAAATGGTGGTTTAATAGACCCTGGTCAGTCAGTCGACTGCTCCACCCTCCCCCAGCCTCCAGTTGGCTCGATGGAAGATCAGTCACCTTCTAGCGTGTCTTTGTTTTCACTTCAACAACTCTCTGCTTGTGATGTGCCAGATGCCTCGCTTAAAAAAATGGGGCTGATATGTTTGATCTTATCTTGCTGCAGCTTTCTTCTCCCCTGATTGTGGGGTCATTGACACATATTTTGAATCTGATTATCATCTTGGGTGCTATCCCCAGGGTTTGGAAGGCGGCCCATGTGCTCTCTCTCCACAAAAGTGGGGACCCCTCTGACCAAAATAATTATCATCCCAACGTTGAAATTGTCTTGCCTAGCAATTTAAAAAAAATCCTTAATCAACTGTCAGCTTAAATCCATCCTAGCTACTAGATATATTGGAAGTGTTCACAAGTCTGGTTTCTGGCCGGCACCACCTCTGCTGTAACCTTGGTTTTAAATTATGCGGTTAAGGGTATGGACAGGAGGAAGCACTGTGCTGCCCTCTTTGTTGACTTATCCAAGGCTTTCAATATTGTTGATCACAATTTATTGATTAAAAGATTGTCTGCAATCGGTATGGAACAGGCGTCATGTAATTGGTTAGAAAATGACTCGACCGACAAGACACAAGGTGTTTTTTTTTATGGTGTTAAGTCAGGTTTCCTTAATATTACAAAAGCTGTCCCACAGGGATACATTTTAGGTCCTGTACTTTTTTACTGTCTATATAAACAATGTTGGTTGACCTGCAAATGTTCTTTTTGCGTGCACCTGTATGCAGATGAGACTGTTGTGTATGCTATTGCCCCCAAGGTTAACCAGGCTCTTTTGGAGGTTCAATCTGCCTTCATTACTTTGCAGAAAGCCTTTATTGAATTGAAATTGGTACTTATTGCAGGTCAAACCAAGTATATGTTATTCTCCAAATCACATACAAATGTATCTGATGATTTATGCACAGAGTGCATTCGAAAGTGTTCAGACCCCTTTGACTTTTTCCACATTTTGTTACGTTACAGCCTTATTCTAAAATAGATTAAATAACTTGTTTCCCTCCTCAATCTACACGCAATATCCCATGATGACAAAGTGAAAACTGTTTTTTTTTTATTGAAAATAAATACATAAGTATTCAGATCCTTTGATATTAGACTATAAATTGAGCTCAGGTGCATCCTGTTTCCATTGATCATTCTTGAGATGTTTCTATAGATTGGAGTCCACCTGTGGTAAATTCAATTGATTGGACACGATTTGGAAAGGCACACACCTGTTCATATAAGGACCCACAGTTGATAGTGTATGTTGGAGCAAAAACCAAGCCATGAGGTCAAAGGAATTGTCCATAGAACTCCAAGACAGGATTGTGTCAAGATACAGATCTGGGGAAGAACACCAAAAACATGTCTGTAGCATTGAAGGACCCCAAAACACAGTGGCCTCCAACACTCTTCAATTGAAGAAGTTTGGAACCACCAAGTCTCTTCCTCGAACTGGCCGTCCAGCCAAACTGAGCAATGGGAGAGAAGGGCCTTGGTCAGGGAGGTGATCAAGAACCTGATGGTCACAATGAAGGAGCTCCAGAGTTCCTCTGTAGAGATGGGAGAATCTTCCAGAAGGACAACCATCTCTGCAGCACTCCACCAATCAGTCTTTTCAGGAAGAGTGTCCAGACGGAAGTCACTCCTCAGTAAAAGGCACATGACAACCCGCTTGGAGTTTGCCAAATGCACCTAAAAACTCTCAGACCACGAGAAACAATATTCTCTGGTCTGATGAAACCAAGATGGAACTCTTTGGCCTGAATGCCAAGCGTCCCGCCTGGAGAACCTGGCACCATCCCTACGGTGAATCATGGTGGTGGCAGCATCATGCTGTGGGGGTGTATTTCAGCGTCAGGGACTGAGAGACTAGTCAGGATCAAGGGAAAGATGAACGGAGTAAAGTACAGAGAAATCCTTAATGAAAACCTGCTCCAGAGTGCTCAGGACCTCAAACAGGACAACGACCCTAAGCACACAGGGAAGACAATGCAGGAGTTGCTTCGGGACAAGTCTCTGATTGTCCTTGAGTGGCCCAGCCAGAGCCTGGTCTTGAACCTGATTGAACATCTCTAGAGAGACCTCCCTAACCAACCTGACTGAGCTTGAGAGGATCTGCAGAGAAGAAAGGGAGAAACTCCCAAATACAGGTGTGCCAAGCTTGTAGTGTCATACCAAAGAAGACTCGACTCTGTAACCGCTGCTAAAGGTTCTTCAACAAAGTACTGAGTAAAGGGTCTGAATACTTATGTAAATTTGATATTTCAGCTTTTTTTTAGTTTTGATAACTTTGCAAAAATGTCTAAACCTGTTTTTGCTTTGTCATTATGCGGTATTGTGCGTAGATTGATGAGTAAAAAAAACAATTTAATACATTTTAGAAGAAGGCTGTAAGGTAGCAAAATGTGGAAAAAGTCAAGGGGTCTGAAAACTTTCCAAATGCACTGTATGTACATTGGTTGGTGCGCTCATCAAATCAAATTGATTTATATAGCCCTTCGTACATCAGCTGATATCTCAAAGTGCTGTACAGAAACCCAGCCTAAAACCCCAAACAGCAAGCAATGCAGGTGTAGAAGCACGGTGGCTAGAAAGAGCAAAACCTCGGAAGAAACCTAGAAAGGAGCCAGGCTATGAGGGATGGCCAGTCCTCTTCTGGCTGTGCCGGGTGGAGATTATAACAGAACATGGTCAAGATGTTCAAATGTTCATAAATGACCAGCATGGTCAAATAATAATAATCACAGTAGTTGTCAAGGGTGTAGCAAGTCAGCACCTCAGGAGTAAATGTCAGTTGGCTTTTCATAGCCGATCATTAAGAGTATCTCTACCACTCCTGCTGTCTCTAGAGAGTTGAAAACAGCAAGTCTGGGACAGGTAGCACGTCCGGTGAACAGGTCAGGATTCCATAGCCGCAGGCAGAACAGTTGAGACTGGAGCAGCAGCATGGCCCGGTGGACTGGGGACAGCAAGGAGTCATCATGCCAGGTGGTCCTGAGGCATGGTACTAGGGCTCAGGTCCTCTGAGAGAGAGAGAGAGAAAGAGAGAATTAGAGAGAGCATACTTAAATTCACACAGGACACCGGATAAGACAGGAGAAGTACTCCAGATATAACAAACTGACCCTAGCCCCCCGACCCATAAACTACCGCAGCATAAATACTGGAGGCTGAGACAGGAGGGGCCAGGAGACACTGTGGCCCCATCCGATGATACCCCCGACAGGGACAAACAGGAAGGATATAACCCCACCCACTTTGCCAAAGCACAGCCCCCACACCAGTAGAGAGATACCTTCAACCACCAACTTACCATCCTGAGACAAGGCCGAGTATAGCCCACAAAGATCTCCGCCACGGCACAACCCAAGGGGGGGCGCCAACCCAGAGAGGAAGATCACGTCAGTGACTCAACCTGCACCCCTCCTAGGGACGGCATGAAAGAGTACCAGTAAGCCAGTGACTCAGCCCCTGTAATAGGGTTAGAGGCAGAGAATCCCAGTGGAGTGAGGGGAACCGGCCAGGCAGAGACAGCAAGGGCGGTTCGTTGCTCCAGAGCCTTTCCGTTCACGTTCACACTCCTGGGCCAGACTACACTCAATCATATGACCCATTGAAGAGATGAGTCTTCAGTAAAGACTTAAAGGTTGAGACCGAGTCTGCGTCTCTCACATGGGTAGGCAGACCATTCCATAAAAATGGAGCTCTATAGGAGAAAGCCCTGCCTCCAGTTGTTTGCATAGAAATTCTAGGGACAATTAGGAGGCCTGCGTCTTGTGACCGTAGCATACGTGTAGGTATGTACGGCAAGACCAAATCAGAAAGATAGGAAGGAGCAAGCCCATGTAATGCTTTGTAGGTTAGCAGTAAAACCTTGAAATCAGCCCTTGCCTTAACAGGAAGCCAGTGTAGGGAGGCTAGCACTGGAGTAATATGATCAAATTGGTTGGTTCTAGTCAGGATTCTAGCAGCCGTATTTAGCACAAACAGAAGTTTATTTAGTGCTTTATCCAGGTAGCCGGAAAGTAGAGCATTGCAGTCGTCTAACCTAGAAGTAACAAAAGCATGGATTAATTTTTCTGCATCATTTTTGGACAGAAAGTTTCTGATTTTTGCAATGTTACGTAGGAAAAAAGGAAAAAAGCTGTCCTTGAAACAGTCTTGATATGTTTGTCAAAAGAGAGATCAGGGTCCAGAGTAACGCTGAGGTCCTTCACAATTTTATTTGAAACGACAGTACAACCATCAAGATTAATTGTCAGATTCAACAGAAGAACCTAGAACAAGCATCTCTGTTTTGTCCGAGTTTAAAAGTAGAAAGTGGTCACTCATCAATCGTGTCTCCACTTCTAAGTATCTGTATTGACAAAAAAGCGATCTTTCAAAAAGCATCTTGATGAGTTTGAAATTAAAATGGCCTTATTTTATAGGAGTAGTTCATGCCTTTCATTTAATTGCAGAAAATACATAATTCAGTCAACATTCATACCTGTTTATAGACTATGGTGATATTGTCTATATGAATACAGCTGCCACTCTGTTGAAGCCAATGGACACAGCGCACTATGCTTTATTACGAGCGATAGGTTCAGTACACATCACTGCATTCTGTATCAGAAAGTAGCCTGGCCCTCTTTAAAGTCTGTAGATCAATGCATTGCACTCTTTTTCTATATAAATCCCACCTGCATAAACCTCCTCCGTACCTTTCTTCATTGTTAACTTACAGACGTACGAAATACACGACCCAGTCTCAGGGCTGACTAACTCTGGAGATCCCTTTTAATCTCTACTAAGTTAGGTCAATTTTGCTTTTAGTTTTTTTTGCACCTTACTTGTGGAATAATCAGCAACGCTCTCAAAAATGTTATGAATTGGTGTATTTTCTATGAATGTGTTTCGGTTTTCATTTTTTCTGTTCATTTTTATTTAACTTTGATTAGGCAAGTCAGTTAAGAACAAATTCTTATTTTACAATGACGGCCCATCCCGGTCAAAACATCACCTGACCCGGGCGACGCAGGGCCAATTGTGTGCCGCCCTATGGGACTCCTGATCACGGCCGGTTGTGATACAGCCCGGGATCAAACCAGGGTCTGTAGTGATGCCTCAGGCACTGAGATGCAGCGCCTTAGATCGTTGCGCCACTCGGGAGACCTAAACACACGTTCATGCATTGATGTGTGTAATGTACACAGTGTTGATGTGTATTGATGTAAATACAGGGCTCATCTGTCAAAGACACCTTGGTCTCAGCATGACTCCCTGTCAAAATAAAACACACACACACACACAGCCATCGTAGGGTACTTATCCACTGTATGCTTTAGGAGGAGAAAGATAAACAATTGTAATTACAAATACTGCCCTATCAAACTCATTTACATGCTTTTGTAAAGCTATAAACACACTAAAACGAATGCTTGTGTTTGCATGGTAAATCATACTGTGGCATAATGGAAGGTGGCATTTTGACACTCCTCAAGAGGGTGCCTAATACAAAAGGGTATAAATGATTGATAGCACGTGGATGTAAATCAATATTCGTTATTATGTTTCTATTTTGAGATGCGCGTTGGGTTGCCTGTCTGTTGTTTTGGCATTGTATTCAATGGCAGTGGCAGTGATACATCTATATTGTGCTTTTTACTTTGATTCCTGTCTCTACAATTCTACCATCATATCATCTATTTGGGTACTCACATCTCTCCTTATCTCCATATTATGCATGGTTACTGAGTTTCTATGGTAACAAAACTGGTTGGTTTTTTTTAAACACTTGAAAATGCTGTCCTTGTATGTTGTGCTTTTGTTGTTTGCAGTAACGTTGTTTGATCAATGAGTTATGAATTGACCAGCCACTCAAATCAATGCCATCTCACTGATCTATCTCATCTTGACCACAGTATCTGATGGTAACAATGTGCTCTTGTCTCTCTTGGTTCTCTCTTGGTCTGTAGAATCACAGTGCACACTGTGTGGTGAGCCAGAAGGTGAGTGTGCCTCGCCGTTCAAAGCTTCTGTCCTAATGCAGGTTTATGCAGTGTTGGAAGGGAGGGAACAGGGGATCATGGTCTGGAGCAGTTTTAGCCCAGCACTAATACACTTGATTTAGCTACAGGTTCAGACTAATAACTGTGATTAGTTGATTACAGTATTTGAAACTGATGTGTTAGTGCTGGGCTGGAACAAATGCGCACACCCAGTAGGATGGATTAACCATTCTGTCAGAACTGCTTTTCATCACTAACTAATCATTGGGGAGATACAGTATGTGCTGGGGGGCTGATGTAATGTCTTGTTAACAGACATATTAGATGTTACCGGTTGTCTAAAAGCTTCTTAGTCGTTGAGCCCCTTCTTCTTATACACCGGTACCCCTTTCATTGGCTGACATTTAGAAATCCTCATTCTTGAAGTGGAAGCCATCTTAAAGTAACTGCCCTGTGAAAATCTCACTTTAAAGTACATATTCTGTTAACTCATATTCAAATAATGCTGTTGACTCGTCCTATACTCGTATTTGTGGCCAAATCATAAATTGGAGAAAAAATACTTTAAAAAAACAACATTTCAAACAGACTAGAGGAGGATGAGGTGGCCAATCAGGAATCTACTTGCATTAATATAGTTCATTACCAGTATAAGGCCACACCATTTTGTTGTTGGGGTACACCCAACCATTCCAACACAGAAAAGCTGCCTTTTAACATACTTTATTGAGATATTTTGGAAGCAAAACTTTTTCACTCATATTATAAGTAATTACAGGTAATTTTTCATAGAAATCTGGAAACACTGGGCAGTTACTTTACCAAGGCACAGCTGATGTCATCCCTCAATCTTAAAGGGGAAATCTGCATCAGCGACGTCCAATTTTTATTTTAAATTAGTGTTAATTAGTCTTTAATAATAAAATTACTTATAAATGCATCATGATCTTAGTTCAGTTGTCATATTCCATCACACTCCAAATGAGATTTATAAACAATGTAATTGTAAAGAAACACTGTTTTGCCACATAACATGGTTTAGGTTTCAACTTTAAATGTAATCTCATGGATGGTCAGTCCTTGCATCTATAGCTCTGTCTATGAGAGTGGTTACATTTCTCCAGCCCCATCCCTCAGCTGCTTACCAAAACAGTGGCGGGGTGGAGCTTTGTTGTTGTTTAAACTGCAGATTTCCCCTTTAATGGTCTTTATGAAAGGTCTGCATGCATTAGGCTTTTTGGAGTGCTTTTGTGTCATTATTCCCATCACTGTATGTGAGAGCTTGTGCTATTCATTATCCTGCCATTGCTTCATCCAACCAGCTCACTGAAAATGTATGTTGCTGTATCACATTTTGTCGACCTGTCTGTCTGTTTTCCTACTTGTTCAACTGCACACATACAAAGATATGTCTAAAGCAAAACCATTCAAATAGTAGATCTGACAAGGCATAAGAGCTTTTACCTCTTTTGCTCCGGTGGAATTGAGAAGTATGAAATCAAGAAATGGCAGAAACATTTTAATGTGAAAGAAAGTATTCACACCCCTTGAATTTTTTCACAATTTGTTGTGTCACAGCCTGAATTTGAAATGGATCCATACATGTAACCCACCCATACAATTATCTGTAAGGTCCATCAATTGAGCAGGGAATTTCAAACACAGATTTACCACAAAGACCAGGGAGGTAATTCCAATTCCTCGCAAAGAAGCCCACCTAATGGTAAAATAAGCAGACATTGAATTTCCATTTTAGCATGGTGAAGTTATTAATTACACTTTGCATGGTGTATCAATACACCCCGTCACTACAAAAATACAGGCGTCCTTCCTAACTGCCAGAGAGGAAGGAAACCGCTCAGGGATTTCACCAAGAGGCCAACAGTTACAGAGTTTCATGGCTGTGATAGGAGAAAAGTGAGGATGGATCAACAACATTGTAGTTACTACACAATACTAATCTAAATGACAGACAATAAATCCAAAACATGCATCCTGTTTGTAATAAGGGACTAAAGTAAAACTGCAAAAAAAATGCCAAAGAAATTAACTTTATGACCTGAATAAAAAGAGGTATGTTTGGGGCAAATCCAACACAACACATCACTGAGTACCACTAACTGAGAATCATTCATATTTTCAAGCATAGTGGTGGCTGCATCATGTTATGGGTATGCTTGTCATCAGTTGATAAAAATACATGGAATGGAGCTAAGCATAAGCAAAAACCTGCTTCAATCTGCTTTCCAACAGACACTGGGAGACAAATTCACTTTTCAGCAGTACAATAACCTAAAATGCAAGGCCAAAGGTACACTGGAGTTGCTTACCAAGATGACATTGAATGTTCCTTAGTGGCCTAGTTACAGGCCTTTGTATTAATCAACCATCTCCACTGGCTATTCATCAATCAGAGTCTGTATTGGTGGCAGGGCACTCATCTAAAAATCAATAGCCATATCCTTGGTTATCTTGACATTAAGTAATACGTTCTAAATAGGACTGGTTACACCATCCAACAAACTCCTCCACCACTGGGCCACCAGCCAACAAACTCCTCACCTCTTCATCCTGTGAAAGACTCACGATAACCGAGTTATCATGCAAACTAAATGATATGCCTAGAGTCGTGATTACTCTGACAACCATTGGTATAACAACAGAGGGGAAAGGACGCACCCTTGTGGTGAGCCAGTGGAGGAGGATAGTGTAACCTTCCTTCAGTGTCAGGGGAGAGAGCGTCCAGAAGGGACAGTTGGGGGCCGGACCGGGCAGAAGGGAACAGATCATCCGGGCCTTTATTTTGAGCTCCCAGCAGGCATGATGCTCCAGTGTCAGGCTGCTCATGTCACTGCTCATTGCCTCTGAGGGCCACTGGGCCACAAGGCCACAAAGAGACTGATGTCCCCCTAGACACCCACAGCCTGGAGGACGTGCTAGTCAGAGTGAGAGGGAGAGAGCAAGCGTGAGAGAGAAAGGGTGAGGGAGTAAGAGTGAGAGAGAGTGGAAACGTTAGAGGATGTGTGAGGGAGCTTGATTCCCTACAGGTAATCCCAGCTGAGATAAAGTATAAAGAACTGGCAACATGCACATATTATCTCCATGCTTATGCACCGAGTGCTGAGCCATGAGCAACAGCCCTAACACACACACACACAATAAACAGTGACATCATCCAAAAACGCCATCGGAGAAAGCCAAAGCCCCTGGACAGGAAGGGAAAGCTGGCAGGCTTTATCTTGTTGAAATAAATCAACATGCTATAGTTCACAGCATAGAGCAAGCAAAGAGGCGCCATATCTTCTGTCATGTGTCCCCTTGAGCCAGAGGGATTGTGGGCTTTTCTTCGTCCCTCTCCTATCATGCCCGGTGTTGATCAGATGGATTTACAGCTAAGATTGTGTCCCTCGGGAGCTCATCATCACTCTATGTTACTCTGTTACTCACAGGGTAATACCAGGGATTGACACAAGGGCCCCAGGTTGGGATCCAAAACTCTTTCAAGGTCCACGGGGAACTGTGCAGTTTAGAGGTGTTTATGCTTTTTTTAAAGTGGCAATAAAGAGATGCAAATTTGAATAAAATGTTGTTTTCATACTCAGCCGTTTCCGTTGGGGATATCGCAAGGTGCAGGAAAGCCACTGTTAACTAGGTTTTTCCATCCACAAAAACTCAAAAGACATCTTCTGTGGGGTAGTTAGTCTGGTGAAATGTGCCGGGACCTGAATTTATATTCAAATAAGCTATGAGATGACCTAAACAAGATGGACCATTTCAATGATACTGCACACTCATGTAGTTCGATGAATAAATGGAAATACATTACTGGCCCAGCTGTCTGAAAATGATTTGTTTTGTGGAGGGGGGAAAAAGAAAACATGAGCTTCAAATTGGTCTTTTTAAGACCTAGAGACCATAATGAGTTAGCAAACCTGCTTTCATTCATACAAAGGAAAGGGTCATTTTAAACAATCATCATAGCAGAGAGACCACATTGTTTTCCTGCTGTCAACAACAGGAATGTAGGGCAAGTGAGTAATTGAATTTGCTTTTAAACGGACACCTAGGACTATTAACAGAAAAGGCCTCCGGAACTAAGGGATAATATGAAATACTAGAGCACTGTGGGTATATGCTGTGTAGAGTGTAGCCTATGCTACAGCTCTGGAGGTGAGTCAGTATACAACATGCTCTCTCATAATAATAGGATGGTGCACTTAGAAATAAAATCACTTTAAAACACACACTATCTAGCATGTTCATCGAAACTCTCTGCGAAATGATGCAGGTGTCCTGTCCTTCAACCCGTTGTTTATTTCATATCCACTTGCCATTACTCCAATCGTTGCCTGGTTTCTCCTCTTGTCCATGTCGACAGGAGGTGTTTTATTAATAAGGCATTTACTCAGGACCTTCTGAGGCTATTGACTGACTGAGTGGAGGAGATTGGGTGGGTACGTGGTTTGGTATGCTGTGGGCATCACAGGGAGGCAGGAAGACAACTGTGGTTGTTAAGGCAGGCAGGTCACTGATGAGAGAGAAAGGGGGGGTTATACAGAGGGAAAACGAGGGAGAGTGAGAAAGAGAGACAAAGAGGAGAATAAAAGGGATAGAGAAACAGAGAAACAAATAGAAACAGATAGAGAGAACCCGAGAGAAAGAGAGAGACAGCGAGAGAGAGAGAGAGAGAGAAACAGAGAGAGAGAGGGGGAGCCTCATGTCAAGACCCAAATGAGCGTGTCACTGTGTGTAAATGCCAGGAGGGATAAGAGCAGAGTCTGGAGTCTTTGAAGCGTCATGACCTGCCCTCAGAGCAACACTCATCAGTCCACACAGTCAATGATGCACAGATCCCTCATATTGAAGAGATCATCGCTGTTAGTAGATCTCCACATACAGTATAGCATCATATTTACTATTTACATATTTACAATATTGGTTGAAACAACATCCACAGTAGGCTTGTGTGTACTTAAAATAAATGTGTTAACCAATGAACCAAAGAAATTGGCATAAGGGGAGCACATTTTTTGGAAGCTGTTGTTCTTAGGGGCTTGAGTTATGCATTACCTATATGTGACTTCTCGAGGTCTCTGCTGGATTAATTATATGGTGTATATATATATAAAAATGTGTTCCAAAATCAATGTAAGGGTAATTGCAGCGGATGTGAAATATATGGTGTAATAATATGGTAGCAGGATAACGTCCATTCTCCCAAGGGGTGGGGGACATGATTATGTAGCCTACTGTGGGCTCTTCAGTTTCTCATATGGCGATGCAATATACTGCAATTCAGTATCCCATATCAGAAAGTAAATTCATATTGTTGGAACATTTTCCATCCCAGAACAACAAAATATAACTCATATTTATATGCTCTATGGGTCTACCTACCAGACTGTAAAATTCATTGGTATTCAAAGTCTGATTTGCGAGGGAACTGTAGTGGGGTTGCGAAAAATATATTTATAATGTATTTTTGGGGAACAAGAAATTAAGAGTCCAGATTATTCTATGGGACAATATTCAAACTTTTTTGAGAAAGATAATTAGAACAATTCATTTACTTGAGTAAATGTATTTATTTGGTTTCTTTATATTTTGATAAGAAATGAAAATGTAATGAAAGGTTATTTGTTGATGTAAAAACCTCAATTTAATGACTAAGGTTGTGTCATTATATTTGGGTTGAGGTGGTGTCGCAAGAAATTATTGCTGAAAAAAATGGGGTCCCCAGAAATGATTGTGTAAAAAATTTGGACCCAGCTAAAAAACTTGAATACCACCGGTCTAATTTCATTCTGGGAGACCATTTTACTGTATGCTCTTGCCCCACGGGGCATTATGTGGGTGCTGGAGCTTCTGGTAATAGAATTAAGCCCTAATGCATATTCCCCCTGAGCCCAGAAAACATCGTTCCATATTGAATTGGGCAGCATGGATTTTTTTTATCTCAAAAAGCCATTTAAATTGTTTAGAGACTAGACGGGCAGGACGTGTGCCAGGCTGCAGCCGAAGGTCAATGCCCATTATAGACCAGGATAAAATGGGATGGGACTGTAGATAGCAACAACCACATAGCCAATATAACGATACTGTACACATGCCCTGTTTCAGTCGGCCCTATGAAGGCTAGGTCTGAGCCGTAGTAATAAAACCAGTCCAGTGGATAGAGTACCAGTGGATTTCTGTGAATTTCACAGCTCTGAGCAGAACACAACATTGCCAGGGCTTAGCATCTCTGAGTATGGCAATGCAGGGGCTTTGTGTCACCAACAGCCATCTTAGAAAAAAAATAACGTCTAAAGATTGCCTCCAGCAGCCCAGTGAAGTGGATTAAGCAAACATGCCATTAAAACTGCAAGCAGTTTTTTACCAGGCGCAGGAAGGCAGACCCACTCTCCAGCCTTATCGTCAACTAAGCAACGTCTCTCTCTTTCCCTCTCTCTCTGCTCTCAGCCCAGCTTGCTCCCAACACAACAATTTCTGCAGCACTTTTCCCCTCATTTCTGAGTTATTTATTGTACAATTTGTATTGAGGTCAGTTATGAAGCAAAATTGATGGCGTCTGAGCAAATACTTGGATAACAAACCTCTAGACCACCCAGAGAAGACTAGCCACATGCTACATATCATTCCTTCCCATTTCTGCTCCATAGTAACCACGGTAAGAAGAGAGAGTTCACAGGCAGCAAGTCATTGCTATGGCTCGATAGCTGACATTGCCTAAAATATCATGTCATGAAATCCAATGTGTTCAATGTGATCGCGCCATGACGAATGTGTGCGGATAAGTCCGTCTCGTGGAAGAATTGCACTTTCACAGAGGATACACAGAGAATCCCTCCTCTCAGTTCAATTCAAAGGGATTTATTGACATGGGAAACATATGTTTACATTGCCAAAGCAAATGAAAGACAATAAACTTAAGTGAGAAAAAAACCCCATCAAATATTAACAGTAAACATGACAAGAGAAAATAAACAGATAAATATTGGTTGTATTTACAATGGTGTTTGTGCTCTGCTGGTTGCCCTTTTCTTATGGCAACAAGTCACAAATCTTGCTTCTGTGATCACACACTATTGTATTTCTCCTAACAAATATATTTTTTCTCCAAATTCTTCATGGGTGTGTGTGATCTGTGGGAAGTACAGTATTTGTCTCACAGATGGTGCAAATGACACAAGGTTAGGAAGTGCAGCTCAGTTTCCACCTCATTTTGTGAGAAGTGGGCACATAGCCTAGTCTTCTCTCTTCTCTCATAGTCTTCTCTCGAGAGCCAGGTCTGCCTATGGTGGCCACTCTCGATAGCAAGTCTGGACATAGTCAAAGCTTTTCATAATTTTAGGTCAGTCAGGTTTAGAGCCAGATATCATTACATTACAGTTTGCTCTGTTTTTTGGTTGATTCTATCGAACATGTCAAATCATTTTATTTTAGATTTATGTTGTGTCTAATAGTGTTGCTGTCCTGGGGCTCTGTGGGGTTTGTTTTTGTTTGTGAACAGAGCTCCAGAACCAACTGGCTGAGGGGAGTCTTCTCCAGGTTCATCTCTCTGTAGGTTAGGGCTTTGTAAGAGAACGTTTGAGAATTGCTTCCTTTAGGTGGTTGTAGAACTGAATTGCTCTTTTTTGGATTTGGATTTTTAGCGGGTATCGTCCTAATTCTGCTCTGCATTAATTATTTTGAGTTTTACGTTGTATACTGAGAGTGTTTTCGCAGAATTCTGCATGCAGAGTCTAAATCTGATGTTTCTCCTTCTTGGTTGGCGAGTGAAGCACAGATCTCATAACCCTCGGCAATGGGTTCTATTCAAGTGTTTTTTGCCAAATTCTAATTGGGATGTCGAACTTTATGTTCCTTTTGATGGCGTAGAAGGCCCTTCTTGCCTTGTCTCTCAGATTGTTCACAGCCTTGTGGTACCTGTGGTGCTGATATTAAGGCAAAGGTAGGTATAGTTCTTTGTGTGCTCTAAGGCAATGATGTGTAGATGGAATTTGTATTTGTGGTCATGGCAACTAGACCTTTTTTGGGCCCAGGTCTGAAAGTATCTGTGCAGAAGCTCTAGGCGCTGCTGTAGACCCCCCTTGATTGGGGACAAAAGCACCAGATCTTTTGCAAACCGTAAACATTTGACTTCAGATTCTAGTAGGGTGAGGCTCAGTGCTGCAGATTGTTCTCGTGCCCTCGCCCAATTCATTGATATGCAGTGCCTTGCAAAAGTATTCAGACCAATTGGATTTCTTAACATTTGATTGTGTTACTAAGTGGGATTAACATTTATTTCATTGTAATTTTTTGTCAACTATCTAAACAAAATACTCTAATGTCAAAGTGGAAGAATGGAGAAAAAAAGTTTATTAGAAATTAAATAACTAAAATATAATCATTGCATAAGTATTCAGTCAATACATGTTAGAAACACATTTTCCATAGATTTTCAAGCAGATTTAAGTCAAAACTGTACCCTGGCCACTCAGATACATTCCGTGTCTTCTTGGTATGCAACTCCAGTGTAGATTTGGCCTTATGTTGTAGGTTATTTCCCTGCTGAAAAGTGAATTTCTCTCCCAGTCTCTGCTGTAAAGCTCACTGAAGCAGGTTTTCCTCTATGATTTTACCTTTGCTTAGCTCCATCCCATTCCTTTTTATCCTGAAAAACTCCCCAGTATTATCCAATGTCAAGCATACCCATACCATGATGCAGCCACCACCATGCCTTAATTTAAGGAGAGTTATATTCAGTGATGTGTTGTGATGTATTTGCCCCAAACATACAGTGCATTCAGAAAGTTTTCAAACCCCTTGACTTTTTCCACATTTTGTTGCATTACAGCCTTACTCTGAAGTGGATTTAAAAAAAAAATATCCTCCTCAATCTGCACACAATACCACATAATGGAAAAGCAAAATATGTTTTTAGAAATGTTTGCCAATTTATATATATAAAAAAAGGAAATATTACATTTACTTAAGTATTCAGACCCTTTACTCAGTACTTTGAAGCACCTTTGGCAGCGATTACAGCCTCGAGTCTTCATGGGTATGACACTACAAGCTTGGCACACCTGTATTTGGGCAGTTTCTCCCATTCTTCTCTGCAGATCCTCTCAAGCTCTGTCAGGTTGGATGGGGAGCGTCGCTGCACAGCTATTTTCAGGTCTCTGCCGGGATGTTGGATCGGTTTCATGTCCGGGCTCTGCCTGGGCCACTCAAGGACAATCAGAGACTTGTCCCAAAGCCACTCCTGTGTTGTCTTGGCTGTGTGCTTTGGGTCATTGTCCTGTTTGAAGGTGAACCTTCAGCCCAGTCTGAGGTTCTGAGCGCTTTGGAGCAGGTTTTCATCAACGATCTCTATGTACTTTGCTCCATTCATTTTTCTCTCGATCCTGACTAGTCTCCCAGTCCCTGCCACATTTTTTAATTTTTAATTTACTTTCATTTTTTACCTTTATTTAACCAGGCAAGTCAGTTAAGAACAAATTCTTATTTTCAATGACGGCCTAGGAACAGTGGGTTAACTGCCTGTTCAGGGGCAGAAATCCCCACAGCATGATTCTGCCACCACCATGCTTCACTGTAGGGATGGTGCCAGGTTTCCTCCAGACTTGACGCTTGGCATTCAGGCCAAAGAGTTCCATCTTGTTTGTCAGACCAGAAAATCTTGTTTCTCATGGTCTGGGAGTCCTTTAGGTGCCTTTTGGCAAACTCCAAGCAGGCTGTCATGTGCCTTTTACTGAGGAGTGGCTTCCGTCTGGCCACTCTTCCATAAAGGCCTGATTGGTGGAGTGCTGCAGAGATGGTTGTCCTTCTGGAAGTTTCTCCCATCTCCACAGAGGAACTCTGGAGCTCTGTCAGAGTGACCATCGAGTTCTTGATCACCTCTATGACCAAGGTCCTTCTCTCCGATTGCTCAGTTTGGCCGGGCGACCAGCTCTAGCAAGAGTCTTGGTAGTTCCAAACTTCTTCCGTTTATGAATAATGGAGGCCACTGTGTCCTTGGGGACCTTCAATGCTGCAGACATTTTTTGGTACCCTCCCCAGATCTGTGCCTCGGCGCAATCCTGTCTCTGAGCTTTCCTTTGACCTCACAGCTTAGTTTTTGCTCTGACATGCACTGTCAACTGTGGGACCTTATATAGACAGGTGTTTGCCTTTCCAAATCATGTCCAATCAATTGAATTTACCACAGGTGGACTCCAATCAAGTTGTAGAAACATCTCAAGGATGGTCAATGGAAACAGGATGCACCTGAGCTCAATTTCAAGTGTCATAGCAAAGGGTCTGAATGCTTATGTAAAAATATATTTCTGTTTTTGCTTTGTCATTATGGGGTATTGTGTGTAGATTGATGAGGGACATTTTTAAAAATAGATTTTAGAACAAGGCTGTAATGTAACAAAATGTGGAAAAAGTAAAGGGGTCTGAATACTTTCAGAATGCACTGTAAGGCTTTGCAAACAGTTCTTGTGCTGACGTTGCTTCCAGAGGCAGTTTGGAACTTGGTAGTGAGTGTTGCATTTTCACATGCTACGCTCTTCAGAACTTGGCAGTCCCATTCTATGAGCTTGTGTGGCCTTCCATCCTATGGCGGTGCCACATTGAATGTCATGGAGCTCTTCTGTAAGGCCATTCTACTGCCAATGTTTGTCTTTGGAGATTGCATGGCTGTGTGCTCGACTTTATACACTTGTCAGCAAAGAGTGTGGCTGAAATAACCAAATCCACTAATTTGAAGAGTTGTCCACATACTGTTGTAAATATTGGCATGTTTCTATCTTTTTTACTACAAAACATAGAAACGCACCATGGTGTTGGGGTTATGCTGGAGATGATGAATATGAAGTAGAAGTTTCCCTTTAAGTATAGCCAGTTTGAATTTGTGCTATGTGCAGTACATATTATAATTTTGTTTAGGATACCATCAACACCACAGGCCTTTCATTCAGTGTAAATGGAGAATCCAGTGAGTTGTGATAGTCTATAATTGCTTATTCTAAGATTGGTAATTGACAATCTACAGTATATGTTTTTGCTGTTGGTTCTTTGTTATAGGGCCAAAAAGATTGGAGAAGTGGTTGATCCATAGGTCTCCATTTTGGATAGGTAGCTCTTCATGTTGTTGTTTGTTTAGTGTGTTCCAATTTTCACAGAAGTGGTTCGATTCTATGGATTCTTCAATAACCTTGAACTGATTTCTGAAATGCTGTTCCTTTTTTCTCTCTCTCTTTTCTTTCTTTCTTTCTCTCTCTCTCTCTCTCTCTCTCTCTCTCTCTCTCTGATGTGATCGATCAGTCTTACTCTAACATGAAAGATTCACATTGTAAAAAAGCCAACTTAACCAATTGTTTAATCATCTTTATTCTAAGTTAAGACAAGAATTGTATCTAATGTGTTAACGTTTGTTTACTCAACAGTAAACTTACTGAGCTGTTTGCTTACTGAGCTGAACTTGAACAAGCTTGTTGAGTAAAATCACAAATTAATATTTGCTCAAAATCACACCCATAATTTGTACATTTTAGCAGATGCTCCTATCCAGAGCAATTTACAGGACCAATTAGGGTTTCGTTTCTTGCTCAAGGGCAGATCGGCAGATTTTCCACGTAGTCGGATCAGGTGACCTTTCGATTACTGGTCCAACAATCGTAACCGCTAGGCTACCTGCAACCCTATAATTATTATATTTCCCAGAATGCTCTATTGCAGGTTGATTTTAGTAATGGTTTGTTTCAATAACCTGTGTTTTTGCATGTGCATTAATTGGTTGAATAATCTTATGCTACACAAACATAAATAACATAATTATTCTAAACCAATTAACTCTGTTAGTAGTTGGACTTATTGCACCCGTTACTGAGATGGCTATTCCAGTTGATATGATTTCAGTAGTGTTAATAATCAAACTTCCCAACTCCAACAGTCATTTTCAATTCAGGTTGTGGGTGATTAAAAGTTCCAATTGATCTTTGCTAAGCCCCGCCCCCTTGGTTACTGTGGCAACGTCAGACTACATTTTCCCAGGAAGCCCAATTCTCCATGGAAAAATCCTCTCACAATGATCTCAAACTCTTTAATACACAATGAAATTTAACACATACTCCCCCTTGCTAATCAGGAAACTCTTGGGTATGTTGTGGTGGACTGTCATTACAATTACTTCATGGGAACCTGGTAAAATTATGTTTGTAGTGTGGCAAGGCTCTGAATTCACTGCCAGCATGCAGTCAATGCTACGAACCACTTTTGGAGTTAACTAGTGCTCTCAAATCATATCCTGATGTCGACAGAAGATGGGAGTTGTTTTAATAACATGGCTAACTTAGCTAGGTAACATACATTTCAAGAAAACAAGTTATATTAAGTGGCTAGCTAGCTAGCATTAGCAACGTTTCGTGGTCAATGAAACTGAGAGCTAGCTAACCAGCTGAGCTAGAAAACAGTGTCACAAAAAGAAGAATTTTGGATTCTAAACATACTCCATCAATGTGAGCATGTCCGAGGTGTCGTACTCATAAGAGCACTATGATTGGTTGCCAAAAATTCTGGGGCGGGGCTTAGCGAAAGGTCAATTGTTGGATATCCTCACTCTGACTAGATTTCAATAAGAAATTCAGATCACTTTGCAAGTCAGCATAATGTGACTTGCAGGCTTGATGTGGTCTGCAAAACAGGAGTTTCAGATCACTGTGTTAGGCTAGGCCCTCATAGAAAGGCCTTATGATATCTGTAATGTACTGTCATAAAAAGTTTAATTTGATAGATAAACACTGGAAAATATGCAAATAAGGAAGAATACATTTTCAAGTTGAATTATATGTTCACGCAACCAAAAATTCTACGTTGGTTAAGCTGTATGCTAAAATGTTGAGCAAACTATTTGCCTTATAATTGTACATTGAATCAGCATCTTATTGAATTAACTCCAATGCTATTTTGTTGAACAAACTCCCAATCATAGTGCAGCTGGTTGCCTTATAATTGTACATTGAATCAGCATCGTATTTTTTTGTGACAGTGCTGTAAATTGAGAAATCAAGTAGCTGAGTTGCAGATACCAGGTACAGCTCAAGACTAGAAAATAAAAGAGAGCCGCACACTCTAGGAGCTCAGATGCAAAAATTGAATTACCAACGTTTCAACAGCCAAACTGTCTTCATCATGGTATAATCACAAACACTGCGGGATGACTCATTTATATAGGGTCAAAAGACACAGGTGTCTGTAATCATGGCCAAGAGTGGCCTAATATCATTGGTTAATTCTCTAATATTAAAATGGCATACAAAGAACATCATACAAAGATGCCAATATAACGCAGAAAAGAAATCGAGTGGCCTGCCTCCAAAAAGTGGGCCGCAACTGGGCAAGTCAAGTTTTTGCACCTCATGGTGCTTCCATGCTCTGAGATACGTACTTTTAATTTGCACTTTGTTTTACCTACATAAGTTTTACCACAAGGGCAAGTTACGAGATAAATAACTGCCTTAAGATAAATAACAGCTCAAGACTAGGCCAGGGACCATCAAAGAGAAAGAGTTGTTTGAGGGACGATGGACACACACACACACACACACACACACACACACACACACACACACACACACACACACACACACACACACACACACACACACACACACACACACACACACACACACACAGGGATTCCCTTCCCAATCATGATGCAGGTAGAGCAGAGGAGATTAGTGTGTGTGTGTGTGTGTGTGTGTGTGTGTGTGTGTGTGTGTGTGTGTGTGTGTGTGTGTGTGTGTGTGTGTGTGTGTGTGTGTGTGTGTGTGTGTGTGTGTGTGTGTGTGTGTGTGTGTGTGTGTGTGTGTGGACTTGCTCAAGTGTGTGTCCCAGATGAGCAGCTGTCTAGGCCTGTGCTCTACTGGGTAATCGCTGTAGGGACTGCTGCACATGCTGCTCTGCCCACACACATTAAAGAGGAAAGCCCAGCAGGGCTGTGTAGACAGAAATGGGTAAGAATATGAAGTGAATAAAGTAGGAGTGCACATGGGATTTGACTTGAATGTTCTTAACTTTGCTTATCTGACTCTTGACACCAAGCTGGTCAAGGTCAGGGCTTAAAGCACAAATACCAACAAGTGTTTTGGGATGACCTGATTCAATGATGAAAAAGGTAGAGACTACAGTATTAGCATCATTTGTTTATTTTACAAATTTAGAACCACAATGAAATGTTAACCTGTAAATGAATGAGATTGAGCTCTGATTGTGCCACTGGCTGTCAGAGCTCTCGAGGCCATGCATTTGTATGTCCACCTAAAGGGTCTTTAAACATGAGCAAATAGTACCATTACCATGACTGGAACACACTCCTGTCCCAGTGCTTAGGGACAATGCAGTGTAAATCGTCCCAGGGACGTGTCATGGTAAGCCATGGCATCACTCACCTGTCTACTGCCACCAGCTAAGAGGGGTTAAAGATGCCATTCCCGCCTGACAGTTTCATTTACATTCTAAACCACGGCTGGACAGATAGATGACTGAGAAAAATGGACTACAAATGGCAAAATGCACTTGTGCTGATTTGTAAGCCAGGTCCATTAATGTGTAATTTTTCCATGTTGAATAAAACATTTTCTCACAGTGGTCTGGTTGATCCTGAAGCATGAAGTGGCCTCACTAATTGGTAATTAAATTGTAGTTATAGGTAAAAAGACTATCACTAATGACTAGTCATTAATCCACTCTATCCAGTCCTCGCTCCCTCCCTCACTCTCCCTCTCTCTCCGCTTTCTGCTTTGTTTCATGACCAGGCATGTACTCTTTAGATATTCAGAATGCGGCTTCTCTCCACTGGACCCACAGTGCTATCATCTCCAGTCATTCCTGCCCTACCATCCTATACTGAGCCACTTTATGATCAAAGACTCACGTGTGCCTAGTCTCCACACACACATTAATCATCGCGGTCTGTAGGAACGCACCCTTAGATCATGGCGAGCACACAGTTCTGCAGACCTCTCATCATCTGTGCATGGGGCACATTTTTGACAATACATTTTTGACAATAACCACAGTGTATGTATTCCGCTTTATTTATGAGCGCTCCGTATGTTTGAACTACTTGGCTGGCCAAGCATCAGACAGGTCTGACTAGGAGATATGGGATGAGTTCACTTACTATGCATCATGCCCTGTTGTGCTGCTAGACCCTCATTGGAAACCGTGTGTGGGAGATAAACCTGGTGGTCACCATTTAAATACAGTAGTAGTGTAGTAGTCAGGAGCTGTTTCACAACTTGTCGTACTGCTTGTCTAGGTGCAGTGTGTTGCAGTGTTGTATTTGGAAAGGGAGTATAGACTATCTACTATAGACTACCAAGTCAGACGTGTGTGCGATTCATTGACAATAGGGTACAACTGAGTATCTTTTTGTGTGTACAGTATATATTGATACTGTTCTGTGCTTGTATACCTGTGCTGGTTGGCTGCTGTCCCTTCACTGTCACCACCTCTGTATGGTATACTCTCCCCAGTCTGACTCAGTGGGTAAATGAACCCCTCCATGGCAGGGAGCCCAGTGTGATCTCCAGTCTTTTTTAGTACAACCACTCCTCTAGAAGGCCCATTACTGGCATCAGATGTTCAAATTTTCTCAACAAATTTTCTCATAACACAAAAACTGTCCATGTTTGTATGAAGCATTCGCCTGGTGTTGCAAGAACGTTCCGAAAACACATTTTGTCTGTTCTTTAAAGGTTCCCAGAATGTTTCTTTAGGTTGTGAGAACATTATGGGGATATGAAAATACATACACTATACAGTGCATTCGGAAAGTATTCAGACCCCTTGACTTTTTCCACGTTTATGTTACAGCCTTATTATAAAATGTATTAAATTGTTTTTAACTCCACAGCATGCAATGATATTCTAGACTATTCTGTGCTTCCATCTTTGTGGCAACAGTTTGGGGAAGGCTCTTTCCTGTTTCAGCATGACAATGCCCCCATTCACAAAGCAAGGTCTATACAGAAATGGTTTGTCGAGATCAGTGTGGAAGACCTTGACTGGCCTGCACAGAGCCCTGACCTCAACCCCATTGGGAGGAATTGGAACACTGACTGCAAGCCAGGCCTAATCATAACTCATGCTCTTGTGGCTGAATGGAAGAACATTTAGAGAATTTTACCTAACATTCATAGGACATTTGGAACAGTATTTAATCTTACAAGCACAAACATCTTTTGACACTTTATATGTCAACAATCTGCATGTAGGGTTTGAACCAGTGATATTTGGCTCTCAAGCCAAGTCTTTTAGCCTCTTCACCACCAGGGAAGCTCGCTTACATCTTTTTACAGTATATAGCCATGGCAGTTTGGTCAATTAGGAATTCCATTCTTCTTTTTTTCTTTCTTAGGAATAACAAAGCCAGGGATATACTAGTATACTTCTGGGCTCATATTTACAAGGTACCCAAGGTTATGAGTGCTGATCTAGGATTACTTTTGCTTTTCAGATCATGAAAAATAAAACATTTGGGACCATATCAAGGGTCTCAAAGTAGGAATTACATCGGTTGCGTTTTTAAAGAGTTGAACAGTCAATTTCTTTAGCTAGTCTAAATTCTGCACTTATGACTGGATTTATACATCTGGATGAGGTAAAGACATTCTCTCTTTTAGTAGAGTATATCTGAGCTTCAGCTTCAGGTTTGTTTTCAAAAGAAACATGGTTAGAGAGTATGTGGGATTGACCTTGCAACCTTTAGCCAGATCTTTCACCCTCTGCACTACCAGGGGATATCTGTGGCTTTGTGGGGGGGGGGGGTTCTTCAGTCTAATATGGCCAATCAGAACACAGAGCAAAATCTCAGTTATTCAAATGTTCCTATCCTTTTCATACGCTGTGTAACACTGTATTTTCTGATTTTTTTTCTCTTTGCTATTGCACTTTTTTGCTGACCATTTTACATAATTGTTGTCCAGATATGATTTGATATTGAGATAAAAAAAAACAGCTGCATTGGACCTTTAAGTCAATTAAAGATTATTGCATTGAACCTGATTTTTTGAATGTATTATTTTTTTTTCAGAATGGGTATTGCATACATTTGTACATTGAGTATATAAAGCATTAAAAACACTTTCTCTTTCTATGACATAGATTGACGAGATGAAAACTATGATCCCTTGTTGATCACTTGTCACTTAAATTAAATCCACTTCAATCGGTGTAGATGAAGGGGATGGGACAGGTTAAATACCTTTTTTAAGCCTTGAGACAATTAAGACATGGATTGTATTTGTGTGCAATTCAGAGTGTGAACGGGCAAGACAAAATATTTAAGCGCCTTTGAACGGGGTATGGTAGTACTGTCAGGTGCACCGGTTTGTGCCAAGAATTGCAACACTGATGGGTTTTCACGCCCAACAGTTTCCCGTGTGAATCAAGAATGGTCCACTACCCAAAGGACACCCAGTCAACTTGACCACAACTGTGGAAATGATTGGAGTCAACATGGGCCAGCATCCCTGTAGAACGCTTTCGACACCTTGTAGAGGTCTGTATTTAAGAAGCATATGAATAGACAAGAATACAAGTTATTTAAAGGAAGCTCTAACCAACTAAAATCTCATTTCATAAGACTTTCAACACGTGATGAAGAAACAAAATCATAATAGTGCACAGAATATGAAGAGGATGGGAACATTTGAATGTATTCTGTGTCTTGATTGACCTTATTATACTGAGAGATAAAAAACTGCATTACCACAGCTACAGTATCTCACTGGTGGCACAGCGGGTTCAGGATCTGATTGCAGAGCTGACTATTGCAGGTTCAATCGAACATAGTCTTTTTTTTAAAACAGTGAAATTAAGGCTCAGATATAATCTACTAAAAGAGGGGATGTATTAATTTCGTCCAGATGTATAAATCCAGTCAGAGATTCAGAATTTAGACTAACTGTAAAAAATTAAACATTGTGTAAAAACTGCCTGTTCAACGTTTAAAAACGCACACCAAATTGAATTCCTACTTTGAGACATTTGATATGGTCTCCCCTGTCTTATTTTTCATGCTCTGAAAAACGCACAACTGTTTTTGGGAATGTATCTTTGTGATGTCCCCACATTGTTCTCAACCGACTGTTCCCACAACCTAATGAAACATTCTGGGAACCTTTAAGGAACAAATGTAATGTGTTCTAGGAGCGTTCTTGCAACATCAGGCGTATTTTTTATGCAAACATTTCTATGATCATCAGGTCAGCGCTACTGGACAGTTTTTGTGTCACGAGAACATTTGCTGTGACCTAACGAATGTTCTGGGAACTTTCACAGAATCCGTTTTGAATTGTTGGATTTACTCTGGTACCAGAAGGCCATTAATATGCACTGCAAACCCATCATCTAGCCAGAGCCTCAACTCAATAGCAGAAGGGAAAATAGTAGGCCGTCATTGTAAATAACAATTTGTTCTTAACTGTCTTGCCTAGTTAAATAAAAGTTAAGTAAATCAAAAGGAAAAAATCATTAGATTCAAATAAGGCAGAGTTCCTTGGAAACAGAGTCCATAAAAAAGAAGGGTATTTTTCTCATCTGTTTTCTTTCCCTTTTTTCTGCCACCCCTACCAACCCCTCACCCCAGCAGTCCTCCCCGCTGATTTGAAAACCCATTAAAACTTAAATATTGGTTTTCATTTTAGGCAATGGGGCTATGTCACACATGGTTAATGCTGAACTGTGTCAGTTTGCACGTGTGTGTTACATGTGTGTGCGTATACCTGCAGCTCCACTGACTATTAACCCAGGTCTAACTCAGGTTAATATACATTTAGTTGAGTGAGACAGAGATTTCCCATAGGCTTCTGATTCATTGCCTCTGGTCCATAAAAGAGTTGACATAAACGTAATATATTACACAGACCAAATATTTAACATGGAAAATATAGCATACTGATAAGAAAAATATTGCACTATTGCTTTGGGCAAGTTAAAACCAGCTGCATATTACCTTGAATGACTTTACATAAAAATATATGTTTCATACATGACTTAATCTATTCTATGAATTATTCCCACGTATCCACCCATGCAGTGGGTTATGTGCTATGTTATGCTAGCTACTACGCAACAATGCTCCGTTAATTCACTCTCCATTCCCATTGTTAAATATTAGATGTTATAAATTCCACATTGTACTCCAAACCAAAGCCTTTAATGTTCCAACTCTTTCTTATTCATGAGGACAGGCTGAGAAGTGAGTATGCCTCTAAGGTAAAGCCCAAAGAACCGGAGACAGGGTTCTTCATAGCTAAAAATAGTATCCAACTCACACACAGCAATACATTTTCAGGAGGGAGACACTGACTTGCTTCTGATGTAAAATGCATAAATTTAACAAGGAAGGGATGAGGTTGCTCACAGGAAGACCTTCGGGGTATCCCCGTTATCCGGAATATGCACAATTATTTGTTTGAGTCACCCAGTCACTCCTGAATCATGGGTGAAGTGGCTTCTAATTGTATGTGTGCAGCATGTGTTAATTTCCTCACCCACACAAGCTATGGCAGAAGTATACCTTCCCACACATTGCATTTTCCTACTCCAGGTCTTTTCTACGTGTTATGTAAAGAATGAGCTCCTCTCCCTACTGTTTGTATTTCCATCTTTCTCCCTCCAAACACATTGTTATTTTCTCAGCACAGAGAGAGTGTGTGACTGTGTAGGCCTACTTATTGTTTTCTGTAAGTGTGTTTTTGCCCACAAACTACTTTATGTCCTTTGGCATTCACCTTTAGATATGACAGCCATCACATTGTAACCAGACAGGTATAACCAGGATAAGCAAAGCTCCCAGCAGTGTAGACATGGCAGTAATCCCATCCTAGACCTGAGGGGTTAATAGCATGCATTCGGCCCCGGTCTGAGGGCCACACTCCCCACAGGGGCCTCATCACCCACTGGCCCCCAGGTTCCTCCACCTTCCTCCACAGTCCTCCTTGGGGCCCCAGAAATGCTGATTCCAGGTCTGCTCACGGTAGAGGTTTCGCTGGGTTCAGTGGTGTGGCAGTAGACCGGGGCACCAGGGCTCTCTGCATGGTTCCTTTCCCCCCGCCTGGCCTGTTCTAATGTAATATGTACATTACCTGTGAATAGAGATCTTATTTATGGCTGTACAGTCGCAATAAACCAAACGCCTGGGGTATAGCAGCTCCATGTGGGTAAACGGAGTGGTTTGTTTTTTAAACAGGGATAATTTCAGTGTAGTGTTTTGTTATGGGTAATGCAATGCCACTTATAATCTAGAGGTATTGTTAGATTACAGTCACACGTGTCGTGTTGGAGATGCAAACAGTAGGTTTGCTATGGTTCTCCGTAAGAGAGGTAGTTTTAAATTGGTTTCATTGTATGCATAAAATGTTGAGGATCAACCTCATTTAGGTCTACTTTACAGCACCCACTCACTCAATTTACAGTTGATTCACCGAAACAAACAATCCATCACTGTCTTTTGAAGTGGCACTTTCACACAGGTAATTCCACCTACTTCCCAAGATAGTTGGCCCACCTGCACTGCTAAAATACCCCAGGTTGAAACTTAGCTGCCATTAGTTTTGACAGGTTTCAAAACCCTTTCTGCTGAACTGAACTCGAGGAAAACTTGCTAATGAATGAGCCTGTGGGTGCACTTGTGTTTCTGTTTCCGAGAGGGTTGTAGTTATCCAAAAAAGACAAAGGCTGTATGTCAATTTACTACATACAGAGGTACTTTCACATTTCCAAATAGAAACGCAGATCAATGAATGGTTGCAGTTAAACAGTGAATGCAGGGCGGAACATATTTCTACCAAACCTGCTCTTACAGTGTGTTTGCGTTGAGACTCCTGCCGCTGTCTAACCCAGTAAGCGCAGCCGTGGGCAGGAGTGGGAGGGCGAATCAAAAGGCAGTTCACACTGAGTCTCTGCTGCTCTGCTAGAAAAGTTAGCTTGTATTTTGATCAATGCAGCACAGGAATTAATAAAGGAAGGAAAATGTACCTCCTACAGCCTGTTTCTGTCTCATATTATGGGATTGCGTTTTCGTCATTCAGTTCCTTCATTGGTTTTAACAACGCCTTGTATGAATTAACTAGGGATTCCACCTCCATATTGCTATGGTACTGCACTCTATGAGGAACACTGGGGGACTGGATGTTTCCCATATCAGTGTTGCAGTGCTCAGATCGACTGACAATAGAGGGGGTAGGAATTGTCCCTCCCTTTCACTCTCCCTCTTCTCCTCCCCTCCCCTCAGAGGCAGCACTGCGATCGATTCAAACATTCTCTCTATTTCTCCCGAGGACTGGGGGAGGACTGGGGAGGTAAGGTTCGAGCTGCTGCTCCTACAGAGTGTGTATGCACTGTACAGTGTGTAAATGGCCCCCTGTGGAATGGGGATAGGTTTAGGTCGGTTATGTAACTTGTGTGAATTGGGGAGTCAGGAGAATAAATGAGTGAAGTGCTGGAGGAGGTCAAGTCCTTTATGACCTTTGGGATTGACCTTAGCCCCGAGGGCCACTAGTCAGGTGACTTCAGATAACATATCATCCATATCAGGGGATTGAGAGGCAATAAATACTTTAATTTGTGTGTTTTTTATTCTCACATATCCTCAGGTCTGTTCAACACCTGTAAATGTAATCGAGGCATAGTCAATGAGTGATCAATGAGTGGTTTGCCGTTAAGCTGCTGACGGTATTCTGTGACACTACTGTTGGTGGGTGGAAGGGGGGAACGTTAATGAGTTTTTATCTAGCAGCTATCTAATACATCAAACACAGGCATTAACATTCTAAGCACTAAGCAAGAGGCCAGAATCAATTAAATCCCCACCTCACATTGTTAAAATCTAAGCAGTATAAACTATGACAAGTGAAACATAATTAGGTATTCAATTGTATTAAATTGACCAGCGAGTTTAACAGACTCTCAGCGTGTTTCATATATTCCCTGTTAATTCAAGCAAAATAACATTTAATCCATCATAATCATGCCTCGCCTCGCTTCTCATCCTGAGCTATTTCTGCTGCGCTAATTCATCTACCTCTCCTCTGAGATGATGATGATGCCGATATGTGATGGTGTACCAGTGGGTTTTCAATCAGAACACATGCACACACCAGCACACACACTTCACAACGACTTTCTGCATACCCATGCAGATTTAAATGGAGATTTCTTTCGATACGCACATTCTGAATTCTCTATGGGATTTACAGATGCACACCTGCAAATTATGAATACTATATTTTCTTCTGTTTTCGTATTATGTCATCTTCATAAGGAATATGGGGAATACATGAATAAGCTCCACTCTGCATTATATAAACAGTTGTGTTTTTAATGAGGATGTGGTGAATTAAGGAATAAAGTTGGAAGCCTAATTTATTTGCAGTCTGTACACATGAAAGTGGCGTTTCAAAGGTTTTGTCTGAAGGACGCCCATTAGAAAGGAATAACAAGGCTGTGTGATTCAGTGTGATGTGACGAGGCAGCTGCTACCCTGGGGACCTATACTGGTGGATATGCTAATTAGGCTGCCAGTGATATCACAAAGACTTTTATTGACTCCAATAGAAGACCAGCAGATGTCACACTATTAGAACCATGAACTCTAACGCTGATGCTGCTCCCATATAGACAACAGAAGCATGATAGTGCACCGTCACTGTCAGTACAGACAAGTAGCGTGTCAGTCTGAGGCAGTGTTATCCACAGCGACGGATCATGGCTCTGTGACTGTGTGGTCCTTGGACAGATACATTATGTGGTAATGTCTGGGACGCCGTCAAAGTGTTGTTGGGCAACAGAGATGACACGATGCTATGCTATCCTTTGAAGCCAAATTAGGATGAATCGGTGTATTTACAAAGGGGCCACTGCTTTTTGTATGAGTCCTTGAGTGTTGTTGTAACTCTTTGACTTTGTTGATATGAGGTTGTTAGACAGTTTGTTTCTCTCGTAATATACGAGAATATCTAATACCCACCGCCCAATTTACGATGAAATGTTTTCTCGGAACATTGCAAAAGTCCTAAAGCAGATGAGTAGTGTATCGTTAGGCTGAGTCAGTCCTCGTAAATTATCATGATACTCTGAGAGATGCAAAATGTTGTTGGCAGGTATCTTTGCAAAATACAGTCTACTGCCTTATGGTTGATATAGCTTGCTCATTCAGATTATTATGGCAAGCTTGCAATAAACACAATACTCAAAACCCCAGCCAGAAAGTGGTCCGCTGTTATGTAGCCAACTCCATTGCAGAGCCATAATGTGAAGGCAACACCAACATTGACAAATGTCATTGAGACACCTCACACTCAGTCCTTATGTCTCACCTCAACTGGCCACACTGGGATTGTGACATTTCCCTGCGCTGTGGCCTCAGACACTGACTAACACTGAGATCTATGTTGTGCTTAACCTTATGTTCCTAAGAAACCCCTAACTCAGGGCTGTGAGGAGTGACATGACAGTGTGTGTGTGAGTCATGGCTGATGGGCGGCCTCGGTGGGACGGATGACGACTGGATGATGGCAGCTCCTCCACTAGGTGTTATGGCAGCACAATCACTCTCTCTGAGGGGCTCAGTTACAGTGTTGTGGATGTAGTGTTGTGTTGTGGCAGGGGCTCAGACTGTCTTTATTGCTTTCCTCATGTCTCTCCCTCTCGTTCACTATCCCTCTCTCGTTAGTCTCACTCTCACCCACCTACGCTCTCTTTGTCAATCGCTTTCTCTCTCTCCTCTCTCTCTCTCTCTCTCTCTCACACACACACACACACACACACACACACACACACACACACACAAAGTGGTCTAACATGGAGTAGTATTTGTGTTCGCCTCACCAGGGTTCAAGCTGAGCCTGTTGAGACTACCCCAGTAAAACGCTTCCTGCGGAGAGAGTGAGTAGAGGGGAGTGGATACGGACAGAAGATAAATCAATGAAAGATCTGGGGAGAGAGGAAGGACAGTAAAAATGATAAAGGCTGAAGACTTTTTTTCCATAGTGTTGCTGATAACAGGAGTAGAAATGCAGCACCAGACTCGGGTTGAATAGCGGGAACCAGGTTACTGAGATTTAACGAGATTTCCCACCCAAACCCAGTCCCTTTTCCCAGGATAAATAACTGTGAGAAACCGGTAAATTATAATAAATGATTTATATGATGTTAAACAGAAATGTTACACTATATGCAATGTCTACATCTGGCTTCTCTACTGGCGACAGCATAGACTGCTATCTGCATGATAAATCATCAATACTCAGGGCGCATCTCAGTTCGGAGCACAGTTCATAATGCATGTATCATCTCATCACGGTCACTTTTGTTCTTGTGAAAGGTAGGACTACATTTGCTGCAGCATAGCCTATGACGCAGTAATGTAAAGACTGAATGCACATCTAATTTACACATCTCCATCTGGCTTTCGGGGGTCACCATATTTTTTCATTGTAAAGATGATTTTTTTTAAATGATCGCATCTGCAAAGTTTTAAAACAGCCTATCACTGGAACATGGTTGCTTTAAGGTGTCGAAAGTTGTGAGAAAAGCTTGATGTGCATATGCAACTGCTCTTAAACGCAAATAAAACTAAATGAATGCTATTCAACCGATCATTGCACGCACCTGCCCGCCCATCCAGCATCACTACTCTGGACGGCTCTGATTTAGAATATGTGGACAACTACAAATACCTAGGTGTCTGGCTAGACTGTAAACTCTCCTTCCAGACTCACATTAAGCATCTCCAATCAAAAATTAAATCTAGAATCGGCTTCCTATTTCGCAAAAAAGCTTCCTTCGCTCATGCTGCCAAACATACCCTCGTAAAACTGACCATCCTACCGATCCTTGACTTCGGCGATGTCATCTATAAAATAGCCTCCAACACTCTACTCAGCAAACTGGATGTAGTCTATCACAGTGCCATCCGTTTTGTCACCAAAGCCCCATATACTACCCACCACTGCGACCTGTACGCTCTTGTTGGCAGGCCCTCGCTTCATACTCGTCGCCAAACCCACTGGCTACAGGTTATCTACAAGTCTCTGCTAGGTAAAGCCCCGCCTTATCTCAGCTCGCTGGTCACAATAGCAGCACCCACTCTTAGCACACGTTCCAGCAGGTATATCTCACTGGTCACCCCCAAAGCCAATTCCTCCTTTGGTCGCCTCTCCTTCCAGTTCTCTGCTGCCACTGACTGGAACGAACTGCAAAAATCCCTGAAGCTGGAGATTCCCATCTCCCTCACTGGCTTTAAGAACCAGCTGTCAGAGCAACTCACAGATCACTGCACCTGTTCATAGCCCATCTGTATACAGCCCATCTATCTACCTCATTCCCATAATGAATTTATTTATTTTGCTCCTTTTCCACCACAGTATCTCTACTTGCACATCCATATTTTTCACATCTACCATTCCAATGTTTAATTGCCATATTGTAATTACTTCGCCACCATGGCCTGTTTATTGCCTTAACTCCCTTATTTGACCTTATTTGCACTCACTGTCTATAGACTTTTTTTTCTTTTTTTTCTACTGTATTATTGACTGTATGTTTTGTTCATTCCATGTGTAACTCTGTGTTATTTTATGTGTCAAACTGCTTTGCTTTATCTTGGCCAGGTCGCAGTTGCAAATGAGAACTTGTTCTCAACTAGCCTACCTGGTTAAATAAAGGTGGGGGGGGGGAATATATATGGAACATTTATTCAGTGTAAATGTCCTATCCTACCTCTTTCAAGTAAATAATGCAATGCGGTATTGGCCTTATATTTAGCTAATGAATGATGGGTTGTGCATAAGGATCTAAGTTATAGTTATTATCTCTTGCATAATATGCACCTGCGCTCCACTGACCTCTCTCCTTTAAAAATATGCTTCATAGCTGTTGCTGGCCCAGGAAAAGATAGACTAGAATAGCTTGCTGGACAATTAGCATTTCTTTTACTAATAGACTATTCAAAGAGGAATGCAATTTCTTCTTTGCAGAATGTTAAACACAGCAGCCAATAGAACTCCCAGGGAGGTTGAAAGAAGAGAGAATGCATGATGGCGGTTGGCTATAGCAGTTCATTATTTAGTCTCTGTGAAGTGATAGCCATCTGCATCTCCTCTAGTCCTATATTGTTCAAGCATGTCATTACAATTATGAAAATGAGGACAAGGGAACTTCATTTAACTGTTGAAAGCGAGGTAAGGAATAAAGCAACTATCATGACACAAAGGCGAGACCCAGATGCAGACGCAGGAGGCAGATGGTTGGAGTCTTACAGTGTTTATTCATCCAACAGGGGAAGGCAAGAGAATGATCGTGGACAGGCAAAAAGGGTCCAAACCAGTTCAGAGTCCAAAAGGTACCGAAGGGCAGGCAGAATCAAGGTCAGGGCAGGCAGGATGATCAGGCAGGCGGGAAAGTAGTCCAGAGTCAGGCAGGAAAGGCAAGCAAAAGAGAATAGAAAATGAGTACGGGGGAAAAACACACTGGTTGACTTGAACATACAAGACAATCTGGCACAGAGAGACAGGAAACACAGGGATAAATACACCGGAGAAAATAAGCAACACCTGGAGGGGGTGGAGACAATCACAGGAACAGGTGAAACAGATCAAGGCGTGACATTGCCAACAGAAAGAGGCTAATATGGTGTGCTAAGATGCACATCAGAGAAATCATATTAGAATCAAATACGCTATAATTGTAGGCCGCATGTCCTGCACCAGCATTACATGTTCTCTCCCAGCTTCATGGCTTTGAACGAGGTCCATAATTCCAGTCCATATAATACAGCAGAATACAATGCAGTACAGTAATACTCCATGAAGAACATTATAATGCAGTATAATACAGTACAGTAATACAGTCCACACTCAAAAAGATTTGGCTACTGGAGATAGTTTCATTTATTTACCCAAGAGAGCATAGCTACATCTATGGGCTTTTATGTTTTTCTGTTGTGCGTAAATTGCGGTAGCTTACATATATATATCATAGGCTATGTAATGGATAATGGTACAATCATTTGTGCTTTTTTGGCCTTGTGACCATAAAATATCTTTAACGTAGGTCTTTAATATACAGTATATCACAAAAGTGAGTACACCCCTCACATCTTTGTAAATATTTAGGTATATATTTTCATGTGACAACACTGAAGAAATGACACTTTGCTACAATATAAAGTAGTGAGTGTACAGTTTGTATAACAGTGTAAATTTGCTGTCCCCTCAAAATAACTCAACACACAGCCATTAATGTCTAAACCGTTGGCAACAAAAGTGAGTACACCCCTAAGTGAAAATGTCCAAATTGGACCCAATTAGCCATTTTCCCTCCTCGGTGTCATGTGACTCATTAGTGTTACAAGGTCTCAGGTGTGAATGGGGAGCAGGTGTGTTAAATTTGGTGTCATCGCTCTCACACTCCCTCATACTGACTGGTCACTGGAAGTTCAACATGGCACCTCATGGCAAAGAACTCTCTGAGGATCTGAAAAAAATAATTGTTGCTCTACATAAAGATGGCCTGGGCTATAAGAAGATTGCCAAGACCCTGAAACTGAGCTGCAGCACAGTGGCCAAGATCATACAGCGGTTTAACTGGACAGGTTCCACTCAGAACAGGCCTCGCCATGGTCGACCAAAGAAGTTGAGTGCACGTGCTCAGCGTCATATCCAGAGGTTGTCTTTGGGAAATAGACGAATGGGTGCTGACAGCATTGCTGCAGAGGTTGAAGGGGTGAGGGGTCAGCCTGTCAGTGCTCAGACCATATGCCGTACACTGCATCAAATTGGTCTGCATGGCTGTCGTCCCAGAAGGAAGCCTCTTCTAAAGATGATGCACAAGAAAGCCCGCAAACAGTTTGCTGAAGATAAGCAGACTAAGGACATGGATTACTGGAACCATGTCCTGTGGTCTGATGAGACCAAGATAAACGTATTTGGTTCAGATGGTGTCAAGCGTGTGTGGCGGCAACCAGGTGAGGAGTACAAAGACAAGTGTGTCTTGCCTACAGTCAAGCATGGTGGTGGGAGTGTCATGGTCTGGGGCTGCATGAGTGCTGCCGGCACTGGGGAGCAACAGTTCATTGAGGGAACCATGAATGCCAACATGTACTGTGACATACTGAAGCAGAGCATGATCCCCTCCCTTTGGAGACTGGGCCGCAGGGCAGAATTCCAACATGATAACGACCCCAAACACACCTCCAAGACGACCATTGCCTTGCTAAAGAAGCTGAGGGTAAAAGTGATGGACTGGCCAAGCATGTCTCCAGACCTAAACCCTATTGAGCATCTGTGGGGCATCCTCAAATGGAAGGTGGAGGAGTGCAAGGTCTCTAACATCCACCAGCTCTGTGATGTCGTCATGGAGGAGTGGAAGAGGACTCCAGCGGAAACCTGTGAAGCTCTGGTGAACTCCATGCCCAAGAGGGTTATGCAGTGCTGGAAAATGATGGTGGCCACACAAAATATTCACAATTTGGGCCCAATTTGGACATTTTCACTTTTGTTGCCAGCGGTTTAGACATTAATGGCTGTGTGTTGAGTTATTTTGAGGGGACAGCAAATTTACACTGTTATACAAGCTGTACACTCACTGCTTTACATTGTAGCAAAGTGTCATTTCTTCAGTGTTGTCACATGAAAAGATATACTCAAATATTTACAAGAATGTGAGGGGTGTACTCACTTTTGTGATATACTGTATGTCTCATCAGGATCAGGTAGCATAAGGCTTGAATTTTCTTGCCAATCAAAGCTCTAATCCAGACATGTACTTCATATGCTTTGAATGACACTTCCGGTTTTGGCGGGAAATACTGGGTTACCTGGGAGAAAAATGACTTATACTCATGATGAAACATTTGTTGCTTTCACCTCTGCCTATGTGACAGGAACATTGCAGCTAGCCGTCTGTGTTCATTTTAATGGTCTCTTGTGGGAAAGGACAGAATTCTGACTCAACTGACCTGTCTTATACTGTTTTACTTCATGAAGAACATAGATCAAACACAAATGAAAAACCTGTCAGGAACACCTCCTGGCACCAAAGCAGACTTTTGTCAGATCCAGTCCGGTCCTCCAGGAGACAGAGTGATGCCAGGTTTCCCAGCTCTCCTCTCATCCTATTACCACTGCATGTCCTGGGGAGGGAAACTAAATCAGCTGAATGATTAGTTGAATCATGTGGCTTGAGTGAGTGACTAGAGATGGAGCCTAGAGGCCCACAGGCTGTGTGTGTGGTTCTATTGAAAGGGCCTTAATCAGATGCTGACTGCCTAGCCTGAGTACCTATCTGATACACTACCTCTAGAAGTGCGAACAAACAACTCTTTCTCACAGTAATATACGATATTTCAGGTGTTATTGAACATTGATACAAAACATATTTATGTGATAAAGGCATGTAACATCCTTGTAGTCAGTAGATCCTTGAAACTCCATAAAGCTTATTAAAGTTATCAATACACTCTCATCAAGTCCCATTTTTGGTTCTGAGAGTTTTGGTCATCCTGTGGTGGTGAAAAGTCCTGTGTGTGCTGCGTTGTGAGTTTTCCTTGGGCCAGGGTCAATAGCAGTCCTTTCATTTCACTGCCTCTAAAACAGCCAGTAAAACACTGGGCCACCCACTTAAACTAATTACATTTTACTGTCAGATGTGCTTGTGTCCATCTCCCCCTGGAGCCAACAGCAACCTTTTCAATCTGTATGTGTGCGTGCCTGTAGGGTTGGGGAGTAACTGATTACATGTAATAAGTTACATGTAATCTGCTTAAAAAAGAACTGTAACCAATTAAGTTACTAGCAAACATATTGTAATTAGATTACAGATACTTTTGAAAAACTTGATTACTTCTTGGATTCATTTTAAATTTTCTATTATTAAAATGGCATTTTCCATTTTAACTTTTCTATTATTTCTCTATTTTCTTTCTCTCTGCATTGTTGGGAAAGGCCCGTAAGTAAGCATTTCACTGTTAGTCTACATCTGTTTGGTTACGAAGCATGTGATGAATAAAATGTGATTAAGGGGAAAGTAATCCAACAACTGAAAGTAATCAGATTATATTCCTGTGTTTGGGTAATCCAAAAGTTATGAACCTGATATCATTTTGGACAGGTAACTAGTAACTGTAACAGATTGCATTTAGAAAGTAACCTACCCAACCCTGTGTGTGTGGCGCGTGTGCAAACATGAATTCAATTGAATTTCAAAGGGAGAAGAGCTTTCTTTATCATCTTATGCCTTAGATACAGAACATAATTGTATGAGATATCTGGCAATTGCCTCTATTCTACCAGGTATAATAAGCACAAGAGCTGATGCAGCTCAGATTAACATCACAACAAATTATTTAACACACTGATTGACTTTGTGCCTCTAATGTGTTGGTTCACATTGAAAAGGAGACAAGGATCTGAACCTGACTGCCTTTATCACGTCAGTCTCTCACGTCAGAGAGACTCTCTCTGAGAGAGAGAGAGAGAGAGAGAGAGAGAGAGAGAGAGAGAGAGAGAGAGAGAGAGAGAGAGAGAGAGAGAGAGAGAGAGAGAGAGAGAGAGAGAGAGAGAGAGAGAGAGAGAGAATCACAGAGCTGGATTTTCAATTTGGTGTGTGTGAGAGGTGTGGAGGATGAGGTGAACAGGGGTGTTGCTGTGATGGAATTGTCTGTCACATCTTGTTGTGTTCAGCTGGACCTCCTGATCCTGAAGTGGGCTCTCAGAGACAGAAACTTGCCTCATGTTATCCTATGTTTTGCTACATTAAAATATACCCGTTTCTATGGCGTTAGTCATCATATCAAAATGGAGACTATTCTCTATTCTGTACCAGGAGCAGTTGGAGAGGATGCTGATTCTGTCACTTCAGAGATTTTGTTCCCCTCCATTCTGTTCCCAGGTTTGACTGACAGACAGAGGGACAGTTCCATACCGCAGAGCGCTGAGCACAGCACAGATAAGACACTGTCTCCAATCATTACGCTGCTAATTCACTGAGCCACCGATAAGTATTAAAGCATTGTGCTGCCCTGCTTATCTGGCTAACTCTTATAGGAAAGTAAGGTAAGAGGGCCCTTGGCTCCTGACTGTGGAGTTCTACTGGATTCTGGGCCACATTGGCTATACGAAGGTTATCTTCTTTTGTCTTTGGTTACAATTGGGTTCTATAGTCATTGCTCTTGCCTCTCAGTCTCTAATTCATTTTGATCTTCTCTTTCTCCCTCCTCTCTCTCACCGTTGCTCTCTCTCTCCCACCCTCTCTCTGTCACTCTCTCTCTCTCCCTCTCCCACACACCGCTTTTTTTTCTCTCACACACCCTGTTTCCCACTCTCTCTCTCTCTCTCTCTCTCTCCTCATTGATGTTCTGTTATGCAGCTCCTCTCTTCCCACTAGACAAACCAACTGCAGCAGTAGCAGCTGTGTACATCTGGTCTAATCTAGCTCTAGCCCCAGTGCTGCTAACCCTCATGCAGAGGAAGAGATGGTGGGGTTGCTGCTCTGATTGTTCCATCTCACACTGTTCAGGCCCAGCAGGCAGGTGGTTGGCTATCTGTCTTCACTCACGTCCTCACGGAGTTGCCAGCGCTGTGGACCAACACACCACAATGAGACGAGCAACAGGATGTGCCTCAGGCGCCGTCACATCCAGCCAACACAATGCAACACCCACCCAGCAAAGCTATAGTCTCTCTCTCTCTCTCCTCTCCCCATGACTCGGCACCACCGACACTCTTGCACAATGCAGGAGGGGAGAGCTGTCTGAATTTGGAACACTTGACTTGTAGGACCTCTTTGGATTCCTCAATGAGCATTGACTCACTGTGCAGAAATAGCCTGACTAAAGTATGACTCACTGCATGACGTGGAAACAACGTTGATTCAACCAGTGTCTGCCAGTGGGAAATGTCTGAATTTGTCATGCATAGTTGCTATGTTTTAATATGCAGCACTCTATTGGGTTATCTTAAATCAGATCAGTAAATGATAACTTAATTAAATAGCAGAACCTCGGTAAGGGTTTCTTAAAAATCACGGTTATTTCTGCAGCAGTGGTCCATGTGACAGTGGTCCTATATTATCCCAGTGATCAGCGTGATAATGGCCATTTTTATATAACCCCTCTGGCTCTACTGCATTCAGAGAGTAGACATAGCGTCCGTATGATCTGTGACGCGCTGACTCAGCACGTTAAGTGAAACCCCCACATATTCTCCCAAAGCCTTTAGCTCTCTCCTCTCTCTCCTCTTGATACTTTCCAGACCTCTCTCTCTCTCTTTGCGCCTGTGAAAAGCCCCATAATGTTTGTTGGCATGGGGCGTTGGGATGGGCTGGAGAGGGTGGTCGAGCCGTGTCAGTGACAGAGATGGTCTGTCGGATCCTGGCTGTCTGAGAGAGTTGGAACTGAGCATCTGAGAGGGGAGGGGAGAGTGTAGATAATCAGGCTCTGGCCACCACTGCTCTTCTGCCCTGGCCCTGCAGCTTTCCATTGGTTCACACTCCAATCTAATAGCCTGGACCATCGCTTACCCCCTGGGGGTTAAGGACACAATTTCCCACCTTTGATTTTGTGAGGAAAGGCCAGCATTCTGGGGAGAGGGCGTTTAACCTTTGGGAGATGGATAATCAAGCTGCTCTATCGATTTGCTTAGCTAAGAAATGGTGCTTCTTTTCTTCGATTAGATGGGAGAGCATGTGGAGGATCCTCTTTTCTCAGCTAGCGGTTGCTCCTGTCAATTGCTCTCAACCTAAAGCCTCCTTTGTAATGTTTATTGTATTTATTGGTGATGATATACTACTCTGATGCTTAGCTCCCCCTGTATGGCCTTATTTGCTCCATTCTTACGTAACACTGAGGTAAATTGATACGGCCAATTCTGAAGGTCGTGGGCCTTTTGCTCTGTAGTCTTCTCCTTGCTTTATTATTCTCGTTTTAACTTCAAGTCCTGTTCCAGGCTAAACGAGTGGAGGTGTGTGCCTGTCAGAGTTACTCTGAGCAGATATAATGCTATTTAAATGCTAATGTGATAAGAGGAGTAAAACTACCTTTATTCATGCTCTCTGCGCAGCGCCTGGGCAGTAATATATGACTGACACACTCTCTCTCTCTCTCTAGCCTCCTGCATGTCAGAGTTCCAGCCCTTGGGGGGTGGGGGTTCTTGGAGTGTTGAAAATATTGGACTGATGGCTCTGTGCCAAGTGTGGAGCCAGACATGATCAGTAGATTTTATTCTGTTTTATTTATATTTTATTTAGCCAGGTGAGTTGACTGAGAATACATTCTCATTTACAGCAGTGACCTGGGGAGGTTACAAAACATAGGCCAGAAAACCAGTCAGTATCTAGTGTGACCACCATTTGCCTCATGCAGCGCGACAGATCTTATTCGCATAGAGTTGATCAGGATGTTGCTTGTGGCCTGTGGAATGTTGTCCCACTCCTCTTCAATGGCTGTGAGAAGTTGCTGGATGTTGGCAGGAACTGTAGCATACTGTCGTACACGTCGACCCAGAGCATCCCAAACATGCTCAATGAGTGACATGTCTGGTGAGTATGCAAGCCATGGAAGAACGGGGACATTTTCAGCTTCCAGGAATTGTGTACAGATCCTTGTGACATGGGGCAGTGCATTATCATGCTGAACCATGAGGTGATAGTGGTGGATGAATGGCATGACAATGGGCCTAAGGATCTCTTAATGGTACCTCTGTGCATTCAATTTGCCATCGATAAAATGCAATTGTGTTCATTGTCTGTAGCTATGCTTACCCATACCATAACCCCACCATCACCATGGGGCACTCTATTCACAACGTTGACATCAGCAAACTACCCGCCCACATGATGCCATATGTGGTCTGCGGTTGTGAGATGTAAAATGACGTCGGAGGCAGCTTATGGTAGTGGAATTAACATTACATTCTCTGGCAACATCTCTGGTGGACATTCCTGCAGTCAGCATGCCAAATACACTCTCTCTCAAAACTTGAGAGATCTGTGGCATTATGTTGTGTGACAAAAATGCACATTTTAGAGTGCCTTTTATTGTCCCCAGCACAAGGTTCACCTGTGTAATGATCATGTGAAATGTGAAATGCCCATTAACAGGGATGTAAACTAGTTTGTGCACAGCAATTGCATATGAACAATTTCTGAGATATTTTATTTCAGCTCATGAAACATGGGACCAACACTTGCATGTTGCAATTCATATTTTTTGTTCATTTTCGACCAAGTGTAAAATCAACTAAATGTATTGAACTTGGTCGAAAATGCATTCATTTGCCCAATACTATCATAAGACATTAACAAAATGCATCAGTGATTCATATTTTCCATCAACTTTCTGAAGAGGCAACGGAACAGGAATGACCCCTGTCTGTGTGCGCGCATTTGGCTACCACTTTGTGTAGCCATTAGCTATGATGCTAATGTAATGACAACTGTCTTCTGGTAGATGGAAAAGTTCCCAAAAACCTTCTTGATGAAATGTTAACTACAAAGTAGCCTATGTCTACCTGACATAATGATATCGTGATTATCTGCATCAATCTAGTGGCATTTGTTTTGCAAAGTCTGCAATCACATAAGCACTACAGAAACATTGATAACCAAACAACGGTCTATGGCTGGTGGCAGTTGAATTAAAGTGTAACTACACCCAAAAATGTGAGCATTTTTCCCAGACCTCAAAAGTGGTCTCCTGATGTAGTTTAAGCTTGTTGTGGACTTAGCACACCCAATTTAGCTGTTAAAACCGTTAAGATACTATAGGCCATTTTAATGCATAGCATTCTAGCTTCTCTAAATCATCAATCTTTGCTGCAGTATTCATCATTCAGCCTCTGAGACCGAGGCAGAAGCAGATGTCATAGATACTCGCCTGTTTGGAGAGCACTTGCTGGAAGGATGCTTGCTCATAGAGAGATGTCGTAGGAGTTGCTTTAAAAATCCTCTATTCCTTTTCTTTCCCATTATGTGAAACAGGAAATCTCTATACTGGCAGAGGAGAGAGAGAGAGACAGAGGATGAGTCTGTCACTGTATGGAGTATAATCCTGGGGAATGGCAGAACTCTGCCGGAGGATAATTTATTCAACTTGTCTCTCAGAGATTCTGTGTGGAAGAGTCAACTTCAGACATCACTGCATCCTTTCACACAGCAGTAGCGGTGTTGTCATCCTCTGGACGGCAGGTAGCCTAGCGGTTAAGAACGATGAGCCAGTAAACAAAAGATTGCTGATTTGAATCCCTGCGCTGGCAAGGAGGATTTAAAAAAATTCGGCTCTTGAGCAAGGCAGCACCAACAACTGCTCCCTGTGATTCAGAGGCGTTGGTTTATATGCTGCGGAAGACTTCGGTTGAATGCATTCAGTTGTGCAACTGACTAGGTATACCCTTTCCCTTCTGTCTGTAGAAGGAAATGCACAGAGTTTAACCAAACTGCCATAACACAGAGAGAAGATTAGACCTGAGTTGCCATTGCTGTAGCAGTACGTTTTCTTTCTTTTTGGCGGCATTCAACATTTTCCTCTCTCAGTTTTGTTTGACGGCATGATTCTGAATTACACAACTACGGAGTTTCACTTATCTACTTTCTGTTTCCTTTTAGCTCTCCTCATACTAGATATATTTAGCATGGTTGTGTTAAGTAGACAAGGCCCACCGAGTGGAACATGTCCCACATAAGGAATGCATTACATTCATACTGATGGATATTTATAGCAGCACGGCTGCTGGTCTCACAGCTCCTTGTCTTGCGCCAATAGCAGAGACTAAGATTAAAAACCGTAAATTCCTGTTAAAGTATGATAGAATGATATAATCTAAATTACAGAGTATGGACTACACTCTTAGGAGGAAAAAAAAAAGGTTCCATCTAGAACCTAAAAAGGTTATTCGGCTTTCCCCATAGGAGAACCCTTTAAAGAAACATTTTTGGTTCCAGGTAGAACCTTTTTTGGTTCCATGTAGAACCCTTTCCACAGATGGTTCTACATGGAACCTAAAAGGGTTCTACTTGGAACCAAAAAGGGTTCTCCTATTGGGACAGCCAAAGAACCCTTTTTGAGTGTTCTGTATTGGTTAACTCCGGCCCTAGTTGGCCATAGATCACGAACTGCTTTCCGCTTGGTCCCTTCTCTCATATAATCCTCCAATAAAAAAATCAGCATCCATCCCCGCCTCTGATTTTTGTTTGTTTGACTTTCAATTTCTATGGTTTCTCGTGAAATATAGTATCTCCTTTACTTTATGGGGTTACAGTTTGAGTGGAAGTGCAGGAGTTTATGGGCTGTGTAGTTTACTGGAGGATTGCTGCCTGGAAGAGGCTTGCTTTTGTTCTTAATATATTTTCATGTGTTTACTGTCAAATAAATGAAATATGGCCGGTCTAACTCTTTATGACCAAACACACAATACTTTATGGCTAGGAACCCTGTGTTCCATTGTTATATTTGGCCTGATTCTCATTTCTGTGTGTGATGAGTTTAGCAAAGTATTGTTCATTTCTAATAACACTCAGTAACATTTCATTGTTGTTGATTCAATGCACTGAACTTGCGTTCTTGGACAGAAATTCAATAAACAGTTAATCTGAAGAGTCCTTTTTACAGAAAGATGAAAATAAGACTTTGTCAATCTGCGTCCGCTGATGCTATTCCATTCGTATTCGACTGTCTTTGTCTTGTGACCCTTTTGTCTATGTTTTATTCAAGTGGAGGGCAAGTGCAATTAGAGTGAAATAATGGTGTTGGGTTGTCTAAATAGAGAAAAGCTGTCCTCTGATTAAGTTAAATGCGGTGGCGAGGTGGGCTGGGATGTCCGCCTTTGGTGACAGATCAAAGAGAATGTGGTTTTAATCTAGTGATGCGGCCGCGGTGGGGGCCGTGCACTGATGCACCTCAAAGTGCTCTCGTCAGGGCTTTGACGGATGACATCGCCGCTCCAGAATGATAGGCTATTATTTCACTTTGCCTTGGATAAATGGCAATGCTAGCTGCTACCTGTCCCCCTCACCTTCCCTCGCCTCGCAGCCTGGCACCAACAGACAGACAGGGGAGGGAGGGAGTTGGGAATAAGAGGCCTGAGCTCTGTGGGACTGTGCCATTTTGTGATCATACTTTCTCTTTTTCCACCTTGTTGTTCTGGGTGACTGAGGACAATGTGCTGCTGTAGTGACAATGACATTTGATAAGCGGCTTATTTGATAATGTGTCTTTCTCTCTCTCTCTCTCTCTCTCTCTCTCTCTCTCTCGCTCTCTCTCTCACACAAACACACACACACACACAAACACACACACACACACAAACACAGACCAGCAGTATTCATGGTCTCCCTCTCAGCACTTCGATGAAGAAAGCAACTCCCCTCCTCCACCCAGGAACATGAAGGCTCTATCGGGCGGGCGGCCCAGCCAGCTCCAGATCACCTCGGCTCACACCTGCGGCCTGGCCGACTGCGAACACTCCCTGGACCACCATGACTCCCGCACCCCCTCTTACCTCCTTAGCCCCACAGAGAGCTGTCCCATGGAGCACCGCCGCTGCTCTCCCCATAGCTCCATCCACTCTGAGTGCATGGCAATGCCCGTCTCCGTCTCCATGGCCAACACAGACCACTCCATCTCCAGCAGCACCTTTCCCAGGATGCATTACAGTTCCCACCACGACGGCAGCGGGTCACGGGACAGTGGTGGTGGTGGAGGAGGTGGTGGTGGTGGATCACGGGATCGAGATCGAGACGAGTGTGGCTCGTCGCACGGCGGCAGCGGTAAAATGAACAGAATCCCGGCCAACCTGCTGGACCAGTTTGAGAAGCAACTTCCGTTACATCGCGACGGCTTCCACACACTGCAGTACCAGAAGACGCACACCACCACCACGGAGCAGCGCAACGAGAGCCCCGGGAGGATCCGACACCTGGTCCACTCTGTCCAGAAGCTCTTCACCAAGTCCCACTCCCTGGAGGGCTCGTCCAAGATGAACGGCACCAAGGGGGACTCGCACCGGGAAGGCTCCCACCACCACCATCCCAACCACCATGGACACCACAAACACAGCAAGCGCAGCAAGAGCAAAGAGCGTAAGTCATCAGACAGCAGCGGGAAGCAGCGCTCCGGGGTGGCGGGCTGGTGGAGCTCGGACGATAACCTGGACAGTGACAGTACGTACCGGACGCCCAGCGTCATGTCCCGCCAACAGGTGGACCACATCAGCCACTGCTACCCCGACTCTGTCCACAGCCACTACGGGGACCTGTCGCTCAAGACCTCCAAGAGCAACAACGATGTGAAGTGTTCCGCGTGTGAGAGCGTGGCCATGGCTCCTGAAGGGAAGTTCATGAAGAGGAGCTCCTGGTCAACGCTGACCGTCAGCCAGGCCAAGGAGGCCTACAGGAAGTCTTCCCTAAACCTGGAGAAACCCATGATGCCCACAGACCTCAAGCCCAACCTCAGGCCCTGCCACTATCTACAGGTGAGTCACTCATATAATCCTAATATGTCCGTTGCTGGAGCCATGTTGCTGGAACCACAGTAATGTTATAGATAGGCAGAGAGATGGATGGGATTGGCAGAGAAGCAGACAGATATGTACAGTACGGACAGACATAGGTCCGCTGGTAGGCTGATTTAGAGAAGCTATTGAAGAGAGGTTGTATTGTCATTAGCAGTCAGTGTAGAACCGAAGACTAGCTAGGCTACATGCTAACACTCAGAAACACTGCAAACAATGAGGCTCGTTGATTAGCACTCATCTCAGTAAGCCTGCCGTTAACATGGCCTTCCATTCTATCAGCGGCTTATATTCAATAGAGAGTAGAGTCCAGATAGTTACTATGATGTTGTTTGTCTCAGCTGGACTTCTGATAGTTCTGAGATTTAATCACTTGTATTTCCCTGTCCAGGATATGAATCACCTGTCAGGGGATCAGCAGGGTGGTAGCAGTGAAAGGGACGGCACAGTGGGAGCAAATCAATTACTGTATCAATGAATGACACCAGTGACAAGTCGGGAGTGCAAAGAAAAGACTCGGGATCAATGCCGATTTGAGCTTGTTGTCGTGCTGTTTCTCCAAGCTGTCAGTTGGTCTGTATCGGTGTGTGAGAGCACTTAGTTCATGGCCAGGATCCGCTTGGTGGGAAACCCTGGTGGATTGTGGTGAACGGCATTAAGATCAATTCAAAGGGAATCAGCATTTTTGTAGTTGATGGTCCAGGGGTTTTATGTTGGGGTTGTTGTAGTAAAGGGTAGGCCATTTGTTTGGTAATGGCAAGTCCCTTACCAACTGCACTCTGAAATAACTATGTATATCAAACAATGGTATTTGTGTATGATGAATCAATATCAAAGCTCTTAAGACAATGAAAAGTACATGTTTTACAGTAAACATGCAACCCATGAGGTATGATCTGCTGATAATCTCAGGGAACATTGAGTGGGCTACTGCCTGGAGCTAAAACCACGTGAACTCCTCAACACTCAGAGAAACACTCCTCAGGGACACTCCATGAAGTGGAAGGTGGTGGAAATGTTAGATGCTGTCTTAAATGGACAAGAGGTACATTACTCAACCCACCCACCATTCTAATGGGGAGTCCGGCATTGTGTCTGACTATTAGCTGACGTAAACAGAAAAACAGGAGCTTGTGGTCTGTGACTAATTCCAAGCAACTGTACATAAAGCACTTTTAAAGGTGATGAACTCCAAGCAACGTTGGGGCCTCTACTCTCTTATCTCTCTAAGTGTACTAAGCTCTCTCTGAGACAATGATGATAGGAGACGGTAATGTATTCTTCATCTGTTCATTAAATGGGGTGTCTGAACGCCCATAAACACGTTGATTGTTCTATAAATAGCCTGGCCCATTCTATTGGTTCTCTGCCGCAGGGCTATTTTGAGTCTCGGTTGTCAATCGGCCACGGGTGACGCATTTCCCCTGGGGATTGGTGCCCTCTCTCAGAGGTGAGCTAGCTACCAGGGAGACAGGGGGAAATAAACAGACTATTCTGGTCTCTGGCTGGCTGGCTGGCTGGCTGACTGGCTGTCTGTCTCACTGTCTGTCTCTATCTCTCTCTCTTTCCTTATCAACAGGAGCGGTGAGTCAGGCAGATTGAGTTGTTATACAAGAACATTACTATAACTTTAGGCAACATCCTGTTGCTGTTCTGCTTTGTTTTCCTATTTCGGTTTTAGGGTGCAATCCTATAGATTAAATGAGGAAGACAAATTTCAGTTGGAAGGCATTCAGTTGTGCAACTGACTATGCATCTGGTTTTCCTTTCCCTATAAAGATAGTTGTTGTTGTTTGTTGTTGTGGGAGGTGAGGTGTTTGTGGCACTCCTTATGGTTTGATGTGCCGGCAAGGGTATTATATTTTTGTGTTTTTAATTATTTTTTTAAAATAATTTTTCAAAAACTTTTATTAGAAATTCGGTTTAGTTTCAGTTAGTTTGCAGACTCGAGTTACTAGTTTTTATTCCGTTTTGGTTTGAAAGAAACATTTATATTTTGTTTTTATTTTATTTCAGTGTTAGGAACAGGATGTGGCCTATGCGTGGGAGGCTATACCAAAATGCTGTGTATACCAAAATGCGGTGTATACCAAAATGCGGTGTATACCAAAATGCTGTGTATACCAAAATGCTGTGTATACCAAAATGCGGTGTATACCAAAATGCTGTGTATACCAAAATGCTGTGTATACCAAAATGCGGTGTATACCAAAATGCTGTGTATACCAAAATGCTGTGTATACCAAAATGCGGTGTATACCAAAATGAGGTGTATACCAAAATGCTGCGGTGTGGTTCGAGGGGAACACAAACATTTTGAGAAAGTAGAGATCACTAGTCGGGACCAAGACGTGCACGGACACCAGTGGATACAGCAATCAATTCAGGCTACAAGTTTGCCTAATGACAATCAACGAATGTCATTACACTTCTTGGTATTTTAATAGATGCCCATTTTCATTCATCAAATGACAGGTGCAAAGTGCACTGTTTTAGATGCTGGAATTATTTTAGAGTGGATGAACATGTACAGGTAGCAGACCAAAATGCAGCGTGGTGGTTATTCATGTTCTTTAATAAAAGGAACTAGACATGAAATAACTAACAAAACAATAAATGTGTGAAAACCTATACAGCCTATCTAGTGACAACAAACACAGAGACAGGAACAATCACCCACAAACACACAGTGAAACCCAGGCTACCTAAATATGGTCCCCAATCAGAGACAATGACTAACACCTGCCTCTGATTGAGAACCATATCAGGCCAGACATAGAAATAGACAAACAAGACATCCAACATAGAATGCCCACTCAGATCACACCCTGACCAACCAAAACATAGAAACATACAAAGCAAACTATGGTCAGGGTGTGACAGTTGTGTCCGTGCCACATTTAAAGGTAATACATTTTTACAGTTAAATGACATGGCTTTACTGCTAGGCCCACACATTTTTTCACACATTTTCACATATAGGAACATCAATTCAAATGTTATTTGTCACATGCAACGAATACAACAGGTGTAGACTTTACTGTGAAATGCTTACTTACGAACCCTTTCCCAACAATGTAAGAAAGGAAATTTTAAAAATGAAATAGTAACACACTAAAATGCCATACCGGGGGAAAAAATGGTATCTACTTTCACCCAGGTCTAAAGCACACTGTTAAAGTCTGTTGTCCTCGGGAAGAGGTTGCCGTTTGCATTGTCTACGTGCAGCTAGCTGGTGGCTGTCTCACTTTGTCTTTTTCCTTTAATTGTTTGAATGCTTCTTTGTGGTGTTCAGGTGAACTTCAAGTTGGTAGGGGTTTTCCCTTTGATCTCCATACCACACCTGTACCATCTTCTAACACAACAATACATTTACTTTTGACTGTCACAGCAATGTCATCAAAATAATAATAAGGCGACCAAAGGAAGTGTTGGCTTTGGGGATGACCAGTGAAATATACCTGCTGGAGCCCGTGCTATGGGTGGGTGTTGCTATGGTGACCAGTGAGCTGAGATAAGGTGGGCCTTTACCTAGCAAAGACTTATAGATGACCTGGAGCCGGTGGGTTTGGCGACGAATATATAGTGAGGGCCAGCCAACAACAGGTCGCAGTGGTGGGTAGTACAGTATATGGACAAAACGGATGACACTGTGATAGACTACATCCAGTTTGCTGAGTAGAGTTTGAGGCTATTTTGTAAATGACATCGCCGAAGTCAAGGATCGGTAGGATAATCAGTTTTACGGGGATATGTTTGGCAGCATAAGTGAAGGAGGCTTTGTTGCAAAATAGGAAGCCAATTCTAGATTTCATTTTGGATTGGAGATGCTTAATGTGAGTCTGGAAGGAGAGTTTACAGGCTAACCAGACACCTAGGTATTTGTAGTTGTCCACATATTCTAAGTCAGAACCGTCCAGAGTAGTGATGCTAGTCGGGCGGGCGGGTGCAGGCAGCAATCAGTTGAAGAGCATGCATTTAGTTTTACTAGCATTTAAAAGCAGTTGGAAGCTAAGGAAGGAGTGTTGTATGGCATTGAAGCTCATCTGGAGGTTTGTTAGCATAGTGTCCAAAGAAGGGCAAGATGTCTGCAGAATGGTGTCATCTGCGTAGAGGTGGATCAGAGAATCACCAACAGCAAGAGCAACATGATTGATATATACAGATAAAAGGGTCTGCCTGAGAATTGAACCCTGTGGTACCCCCATAGAGACTGCCAGAGGTCCGGACAATAGACCCTCCGATTTGACACACTGAACTCTATCTGAGAAGTAGTTGGTGAACCAGGCGAGGCAGTCAAATCAAAATCACATTTATTTGTTACATACACATGGTTAGCAGATGTTAATGCGAGTGTAGCCAAATGCTTGTGCTTCTAGTTCCGACAATGCAGTAATAACCAACGAGTAATCTAACCTAACAATTCCAAAACTACTACCTTATACACACAAGTGTAAAGGGATAAAGAATATGTACATAAAGATATATGAATGAGTGATGGTATAGAACGGCATAGGCAAGATGCAGTAGATGGTATCGAGTACAGTATATAGATATGAGATGAGAAATGTAGGGTATGTAAACAAAGTGGCATAGTTTAAAGTGGCCAGTGATACATGTATTACATAAAGATGCAGTGGATGATATAGAGTACAGTATATACATATACATATGAGATGAGTAATGTAGGGTATGTAAACATTATATTAAGTAGCATTGTTTAAAGTGGCTAGTGATATATTTTCCATCAATTCCCATTATTAAAGTGGCTGGAGTTGAGTCAGTGTGTTGGCAGCAGCCACTCAATGTTAGTGGTGGCTGTTTAACAGTCTGATGGCCTTGAGATAAAAGCTGTTTTTCAGTCTCTCAGTCCCTGCTTTGATGCACCTGTACTGACCTCGCCTTCTGGATGATAGCGGGGTGAACAGGCAGTGGCTCGGGTGGTTGTTGTCCTTGATGATCTTTATGGCCTTCCTGTGACATCGGGTGGTGTAGGTGTCCAGGAGGGCAGGTAGTTTGCCCCCGGTGATGCGTTGTGCCGACCTCACTACCCTCTGGAGAGCCTTACGGTTGTGGGCGGAGCTGTTGCCGTAACAGGCGGTGATACAGCCCGACAGGATGCTCTCGATTGTGCATCTGTAGAAGTTTGTGAGTGCTTTTGGTGACAAGCTGAATTTCTTCAGCCTCCTGAGGTTGAAGAGGCGCTGCTGCGCCTTCTTCACCACGCTGTCTGTGTGGGTGGACCAATTCAGTTTGTCTGTGATGTGTACGCCGAGGAACTTAAAACTTACTACCCTCTCCACTACTGTCCCATCGATGTGGATAAGGGGGTGCTCCCTCTGCTTTTTCCTGAAGTCCACAATCATCTCCTTAGTTTTGTTGACGTTGAGTGTGAGGTTATTTTCCTGACACCACACTCCGAGGGCCCTCACCTCCTCCCTGTAGGCCGTCTCGTCTCTGTTGGTAATCAAGCCTACCACTGTAGTGTCGTCCGCAAACTTGAGTCTGCCGATAAAAATGCGGTGATTGACAGAGTCTAAAGCCTTGGCCAGGTCGACGAAGACGGCTGCACAGTACTCTATTTTTCCGATGGCGGTTATGATATCATTTAGGACCTTGAGCGTGGCTGAGGTGCACCCATGACCAGCTCGGAAACCAGATTGCATAGTGGAGAAGGTACGGTGGGATTAGAAATGGTCGGTGATCTGTTTGTTAACTTGGCTTTCGAAGATTTTAGAAAGGCAGGGTAGGATGGATATTCATTTATAACAGTTTGAGTCTAGAGTGTCTCCCCCTTTGAAGAGGGAGATGACCGCGGCAGGTTTCCAATCTTTGGGGATTTCAGACGATACAAAAGAGAGGTTGAACAGGCTAGTAATAGGGGTTACAACAATTTCGGCGGATCATTTCAGAAAGAGAGGGTCCAGATTGTCTAGCCCAGCTGATTTTGCAGCTTGTTAGTGAGCATAGGACAGGACAGAGATAGAGTACAGTTGGCTTCTTCCTGAAATTCCAAATGTTGGGAATCATATGTGGCATCAACCATCGCTCTCTCTCTCTGGCAGACTGATTACACAAATTAGTCCCAATTACCCTGCCATGAACCCACACACACACACACACACACACACACGCACACACAAACACACACAGAGGCCCTCGTTAGTACCTGTTGGGGAGGAACAGCAGGTTTGATTTAGATGCAGTAAGGTGACAGTGACAATGCAATTAAGCCCTGGACGTGACCAGCTCACCTGACCAAGATTCAGATTTACTACCGACTGCTGCTCTTGGCACACTGCTCGGCCAAAATGCCACAACACAATATCTTTGTTTACGGTTTGTCTTAGCCTTGATTAATTCACTTTCACCATTTAACACAACTCTCTTTTCCTTCCAGAAGAGTACAAAGCAAGGATTAGGCTTTGATAGTTTTGCTGATAAGGCAATGCGGCAGGATTTAATAAACCAATGAACTGCCATGTTAACTTGCCAAAGGTGGATGGTTCAGAGTGAGAAAGCCTGTGATTAAAGTCAGAGTAAAGTTGCAGCACTGCAGAAACCACAGTCTCTCTCTCTGTGAGGGTGAACCAGATAGACACAATAAACCCACATCATCAGAGATGGGCTGTAGCCTCACTCAAAAGCCTTACACTCAAAGGACGGCATAGGTAAATAAATAAATAATAAAGTGCATTCAGAAAGTATTCAGACCCCTTCCCCTTTTCCACATTTTGTTACGTTACAATCTTGTTCTAAAATTGATTTTAATGACAAAGCGAAAACAGTTTTTTTTAATTTTTTGCAAAATTATTCAAAATACAAAAACTGAAATACATTATTTACATATGTATTCAGACCCTTTGCTATGAGACTCTAAATTGAGCTCAGGTGCATCCTGTTTCTATTGTTCATCCTTGTGATGTTTCTACAACTTGATGGTTTGGAAAGGCACACACCTGTCTATATAAAGTCCCACAGTTCATGTCAGAATAAAAACCAAGACAGGTTGAAGGAATTGTTGGTAGATCTCCAAGATAGGATTGTGTCGAGGCAAAGATCTCAGTAAGGGTACCAAAAAAAATTGGCAGCATTGAAGGTCCCCAAGAGCACAATGGCCTCTATCATTCTTAAATGGAAGAAGTTTGGAACCACCCAGACTCTTCCTAGAGTTGGCCACCCAGCCAAACTGAGCAATCGGTGGAGAAGGGCCTTGGTCAGGGAGGTGACCTAGAACCTGATGGTCACTCTGACAGAGAACCAGAGTCCCTCTGTGGAGATGAGAGAACCTTCCAGAAGGACAACCATCTCTGCAGCACTCTACCAATCAGGCCAATATGGTATAGTTGCCAGATGGCCACTCAGTAAAAGGAACATGACAGCTGCTTGGAGTTTGCCAAAAGGCATGTAAAGGACTCTCAGACCATGAGAAACAAGATTCTCAGGTCTGATGAAAATAAGATTGAACTCTGTGGCCTGAATGCCAAGTGTTACATCTGGAGGAAACCTGGCACCATCCCTACGGTGAAGCATGTTGGTGGCAGCATCATTCTGTGGGGATGTTTTCAGCAGCAGGGACTGGGAGACTAGTCAGGATCAAGGGAAAGATGAACGGATTAAAGTACAGAGAGATCCTTGATGAAAACCTGCTCCAGAGCGCTCAGGACCTCAGACTGGGGCGAAGGTTCACCTTCAAACGGGACAAAGACCCTAAGCACACAGCCAAGACAATGCCAGAGCCTAGACTATAACCTGACCGAAATCTCGGGAGAGACCTGAAAATAGCTGTGCAGCGACACTCCCCATCCAACCTGACAGAGCTTGAGAGGATCTGCAGCGAAGAATGGGAGAAACTCCCCAAATACAGGTGTGCCAAGCTTGTAGTGTCATACCCAAGAAGACTCAAGGCTGTAATCTCTGCCAAAGGTGCTTCAACAAAGTACTGAGTGAAAAAAAAGTACTGTCTGAATACTTGTGTAAATGTGATTATTATGTTTTTTTCTGAGGTAGTGAAGTATAGAGTCCCCAGCCTTCTTTGCCCTGACAACGGAGTCCAACAACCTTATGATGGGAGAGAAGACCATTAGCTGCAGCCTACCAGGCAGGCAGTGAGACCCAGACCCAGGACCATCCAATACATAACCCAGACCAAGAAAGAGAGAGGTAGAGCGAGGTAGTGTGAGAGAGAGAGTCAGAACGGAGGGGGGGGGGGGGGGGGGGGGGGGGGGGGGGGGGCAGAGATAAAGACATAAATAACACCCCTCGCTAAAACACACTGAATCATTCTCTTCCCACAATCCTCTCTGGAGACATGATGGAGCGGGGAGGGATTATCACTGATTGAGTTGTTTAGCGACGTCGCGCCAGGGAAGCCAGGTCTATCCCCCTTTCTACTCTGGCTGGGTCCTGTTTTAATGGCGCTGACTTGTGTTCCTCGCGGGAGATGACCTGAGTGGAACGGAGCTGCAGAGTTAATCAATGAAATGCACTGCAGGAGCAGCAGCAGGGCCTACAGCCTACAGCCCATCCCCCTGGGGAGGCCTATGGGGCAGGAGCAGCAGCAGGGCCTACAGCCTACAGCCCATCCCCCTGGGGAGGACTATGGGGCAGGAGCAGCAGCAGGGCCTACAGCCCATCCCCCTGGGGAGGCCTATGGGGCAGGAGCAGCAGCAGGGCCTATGGGGCAGGAGCAGCAGCAGGGCCTACAGCCCATCCCCTGGGGAGGCCTATGGGGCAGGAGCAGCAGCAGGGCCCATACAGCCCATCCCCCTGGGGAGGACTATGGGGCAGGAGCAGCAGCAGGGCCTACAGCCCATCCCCCTGGGGAGGCCTATGGGGCAGGAGCAGCAGCAGGGCCAACAGCCTACAGCCTATAGCCCATCCCCCTGGGGAGGCCTATGGGGCAGGAGCAGCAGCAGGGCCTACAGCCTACAGCCCATCCCCCTGGGGAGGACTATGGGGCAGGAGCAGCAGCAGGGCCTACAGCCCATCCCCCTGGGGAGGCCTATGGGGCAGGAGCAGGGCCTACAGCCTATAGCCCATCCCCCAGCCTATGGGGCAGCAGCAGCAGGGCCTACAGCCTACAGCCCATCCCCCTGGGGAGGCCTATGGGGCAGGAGCAGCAGCAGGGCCTACAGCCTACAGCCCATCCCCCTGGGGAGGCCTATGGGGCAGGAGCAGCAGCAGGGCCTACAGCCTACAGCCTACAGCCCATCCCCCTGGGGAGGCCTATGGGGCAGGAGCAGCAGCAGGGCCTACAGCCTATAGCCCATCCCCCTGGGGAGGCCTATGGGGCAGGAGCAGCAGCAGGGCCTACAGCCCATCCCCCTGGGGAGGCCTATGGGGCAGGAGCAGCAGCAGGGCCTACAGCCTACAGCCCATCCCCCTGGGGAGGCCTATGGGGCAGGAGCAGCAGCAGGGCCTACAGCCTATAGCCCATCCCCCTGGGGAGGCCTATATGGGGCAGAGCAGCAGCCCATCCCCCTGGGGAGGCCTATGGGGCAGGAGCAGCAGCAGGGCCTACAGCCTATAGCCCATCCCCCTGGGGAGGCCTATGGGGCAGGAGCCCATCCCCCTGGGGAGGCCTATGGGGCAGGAGCAGCAGCAGGGCCTACAGCCTACAGCCTACAGCCCATCCCCCTGGGGAGGCCTATGGGGCAGGAGCAGCAGCAGGGCCTACAGCCTACAGCCCATCCCCCTGGGGAGGGCAGGAGCAGCAGCAGGGCCTACAGCCTACAGCCCATCCCCCTGGGGAGGCCTATGGGGCAGGAGCAGCAGCAGGGCCTACAGCCTACAGCCTACAGCCCATCCCCCTGGGGAGGCCTATGGGGCAGGAGCAGCAGCAGGGCCTACAGCCTACAGCCCATCCCCTGGGGAGGCCTACAGCCTACAGCCCATCCCCCTGGGGAGGCCTATGGGGCAGGAGCAGCAGCAGGGCCTACAGCCTATGGGGCAGGAGCAGCACAGCCCATCCCCCTGGGGAGGCCTATGGGGCAGAGCAGCAGCAGGGCCTACAGCCTACAGCCCATCCCCCTGGGGAGGCCTATGGGGCAGGAGCAGCAGCAGGGCCTACAGCCTACAGCCCATCCCCCTGGGGAGGCCTATGGGGCAGGAGCAGCAGCAGGGCCTACAGCCTACAGCCCATCCCCCTGGGGAGGCCTATGGGGCAGGAGCAGCAGCAGGGCCTACAGCCTACAGCCCATCCCCCTGGGGAGGCCTATGGGGCAGGAGCAGCAGCAGGGCCTACAGCCTACAGCCTACAGCCCATCCCCCTGGGGAGGCCTATGGGGCAGGAGCAGCAGCAGGTCTACAGCCTACAGCCTACAGCCCATCCCCCTGGGGAGGCCTATGGGGCAGGAGCAGCAGCAGGGCCTACAGCCTACAGCCTACAGCCCATCCCCCTGGGGAGGCCTATGGGGCAGGTGCAGCAGCAGGGCCTACAGCCCATCCCCCTGGGGAGGCCTATGGGGCAGGAGCCCAGCAGGGCCTACAGCCCCAGGGCCTACAGCCTCAGCCCATGGGGAGGCCTATGGGGCAGGAGCAGCAGCAGGGCCTACAGCAGCCCATCCCCCTGGGGAGGCCTATGGGGCAGGAGCAGCAGGGTCTACAGCCTACAGCCTACAGCCCATCCCCCTGGGGAGGCCTATGGGGCAGGAGCAGCAGCATCCCCCTGGGGAGGCTATGGGGCAGGAGCAGCAGCAGGGCCTACAGCCTACAGCCCATCCCCCTGGGGAGGCCTATGGGGCAGGAGCAGCAGCAGGTCTACAGCCTACAGCCTACAGCCCATCCCCCTGGGGAGGCCTATGGGGCAGGAGCAGCAGCAGGGCCTACAGCCTACAGCCCATCCCCCTGGGGAGGCCTATGGGGCAGGAGCAGCAGCAGGGCCCATCCCCCTGGGGAGGACAGCCTGCAGCAGCCTACACAGCCCATCCCCCTGGGGAGGCCTATGGGGCAGGAGCAGCAGCAGGGCCTACAGCCTACAGCCCATCCCCCTGGGGAGGACTATGGGGCAGGAGCAGCAGCAGGGCCTACAGCCTACAGCCCATCCCCCTGGGGCAGGAGCTGCAGCAAGGCCTACAGCCTACAGCCCATCCCCCTGGGGAGGACTATGGGGCAGGAGCAGCAAGGCCTACAGCCTACAGCCCATCCCCCTGGGGAGGACTATGGGGCAGGAGCTGCAGCAGGCCTACAGCAGCCCATCCCCCCTATGGGGCAGGAGCTGCAGCAGCCTACAGCCTACAGCCCATCCCCCTGGGGAGGACTATGGGGCAGGAGCAGCAGCAGGGCCTACAGCCTACAGCCCATCCCCCTGGGGAGGACTATGGGGCAGGAGCAGCAGCAGGGCCTACAGCCTACAGCCCATCCCCCTGGGGAGGACTATGGGGCAGGAGCAGCAGCAGGGCCTACAGCCTACAGCCCATCCCCCTGGGGAGGACTATGGGGCAGGAGCAGCAGCAGGGCCTACAGCCTACAGCCCATCCCCCTGGGGAGGACTATGGGGCAGGAGCAGCAGCAGGGCCTACAGCCTACAGCCCATCCCCCTGGGGAGGACTATGGGGCAGGAGCAGCAGCAGGGTCTACAGCCTACAGCCTACAGCCCATCCCCCTGGGGAGGACTAGCATCCCCCTGGGGAGGCCTATGGGGCAGGAGCAGCAGCAGGGCCTACAGCCTACAGCCCATCCCCCTGGGGAGGACTATGGGGCAGGAGCAGCAGCAGGGCCTACAGCCTACAGCCCATCCCCCTGGGGAGGACTATGGGGCAGGAGCAAGGCTGAGAGCGCAGGGCTGGAAATGCACAGGTCATTCACACATTATCTGGAGAACTGGACTAGAATCTAGAATGTATAGTCTATCCTATTAGGACAGGATCAGGGCTGAGGCCTGAGGCCACACACAGGGGAACGCCCAAACAGTCTGGGAGAGGAGAGGGACTGTAGCTACTGTACATCTCAGGATGCGTCCTTTTTCTGCCTCTCGTGTTTTGCCGTCATGTATAGTTTGTAGTGGCTCTCCTCACTTGAGTAAATTCATTACATTCTGCCCATAGATAACTAAGTACACGTTCTAGGATATTCTATCTTGTTGCAAGCAGCATGAACCATTTGGACCTTGACTGTGTAGATTTGTATGTTCTCTTCCTCCATGCAAACAGCCCTGTGATGTGTGTGTATTCATTAGGATGGGAGACACGGAGATGTCTGGTTTGTTGTCTCTACACAGGGGGGGATCCACCCGTGTATCTAGTTTATTAGCAAATCCCAAATGAAACAAATCTCACCACAGTGTGTGGCTGTCCTCTGGCGCTCCTTCCTTAATTAGACGTCTAAAAATATCAAACTCCTCGAAGACTTAATTAACCCATCGACTCTGGTGAGCGTGCAATGTTTGTATGTGTGTGTGTGTGTATGAGTGTGTGTGTGTTTTGGACCAGACGTCCTCACAAGCGTAGTAAAACACGAACAATTTAGACAAGTGGGGACATTTTGCCGGTTCCCACAAGGAAAAAGGCTATTTTAGGTTTAGGGTTAGAATTAGGGATAGGAGTTAGGGTTAGGGGTTAAGGTTAAGGTTAGAGTTAGGTTAAGGGGAATAAATTGTTTGGACCACACAAGGATAGTACAACAAACGTGTGTGTGTGTGTGTGTTGGTGTGTTGGTGTGTGTGTGCGTGCGTGCGTGCAAGCGTGTGTGTCATCTGAAGGGTATAAAATGATATCTCCCTTGGTATGTGTGTGTGGCCCAGTTTTGCTTATTTGTGTGGCATCATCATGGCACATTTTGCAAGCCCCTTACTCTGGAATCATAATATTATGACTTTCAATGCCTTATGACTTTCAACACACAAGCCCTATTGACTACAGCCAGCTCTCTACTGTCAGATCATTGGTAAGTCAAGCTCATCACCAAGCTAGGGACCCTGGGACTGAACCCCTCCCTCTGCAACTGAATCCTGGACTTCGTGATGGGCCGGCCCGCTGACCTTCAACATTGGGACTCCTCAGGGGTGTGTGCTTATTCCCATCCTGTACTCCCTGTTTACCCACAACTGCGTGACCACGCATGACTCCAGCACCATCGTCAAGTTTGCTGATGACACAACGGTGGCAGGCCTGATCACAGACAACAATGAGTCAGTCTAGAGGGCTCCCGAGTGGCGCAGCGGTCTAAGGCACTGCATCTCAGTACTAGAGGTGTCACTACAGACCCTAGTTCAATTACAGGCTGTATCACAACCGGCGGCGCACAATTGGCCCAGCGTCATCCGGGTTAGGGTTTGGCCAGGGTAGCCCGTAATTGTAAAATAAGAATTTGTTTTTAACTGACTTGCCAAGCTCTTGATACTCCCCATCCCGGATCCGGGATCGTGAATAAAGCCTCAGGCTCATTAGCTTAACGCAACGTTAACGATTTCTGAAAATCGCAAATAAAATGAAAATAATGCACCTGCTCTCAAGCTTAGCCTTTTCTTAACAACACTGTCATCTCAGATTTTCAAAATATGCTTTTGAACCAAATCACTAATTTGTGTAAGAGTATTGCAATCTAGCTTAGCATTTTGAGTAGCATTTAGCACGCAACATTTTCACAAAAACCAGATAACCAAATAAATAAAATCATTTACCTTTGAAGAGCTTTGGATGTTTTCAATGAGGAGACTCTCAGTTACATAGCAAATGTTCAGGTTTTCCTGAAAGAATCTTTGTGTAGGAGAAAACACTCCGTTTTGTACATCACATTTGGCTACCGAAACGAACCGAAAGTCACCAAAATGTCAAACTTTTTCCGAATTAACTCCATAATATCGACTGAAACATGGCAAACGTTGTTTAGAATCAATCCTCAAGGTGTTTTTTCACATATCTCTTCATTGATATGCAGTTCGTGGAAGCCTGCTTTCCACTCAGAATCGCATGGAAAAATACCAGCAGCTGAAAAAGACGCACCAATTTCGACGGAGGACACCGGGCGGACACCTGGAAAATGTAGTCTCTTATGGTCAATCTTCCAATGATATGCCTACAAATACGTCACAATGCTGCAGACACCTTGGGGAAACGACAGACAGGGCAGGCTCATTCCTCTCGCATTCACAGCCATATAAGGAGACAATGGAAAACGGAGCCTCAAAAATCCTGCTGATTTCCTGGTTGCCGTTTCATCTTGGTTTTGCCTGTAGCTCCCGTTCTAGGGCACCCACAAATTCAGAGTGTTCTCTTTCCAAAGCTATCAATTATATGCATAGTCGAGCATCTTTTTGTGACAAAATATCTTGTTTAAAACGGGAACGTTTTTCATCCAAAAATGAAATTGCGCCCCCAGAGTTTCAAGAGGTTAAATAAAGGTTCATTTTGAGACTTAGCGGTGTGGTGTCAGGACAGCAGCCTCTCCCTCAGCATCAGTATGACTAAAGAGCTGCTCGTGGACTATAGGAGAAAGAGGGAAGAGCACACCCCCATCCACATTGACGGGACTGTTGTGGAGTGGTTTGAGAGCTTCAAGTGACTTGGCGTCCACATCGCTAAGAACTTAACATGGTCCACACACAGTCGTGAAGAGGGCACGGCAGTGCCTCTTCCCCCTCAGGAGGCTGAAAATATGTGGTATGGGCCCTCAGATCCACAAAAACTTCTACAGCTGAACCATCGAGAGCATCTTGACAGGCTGCATCAATTCTTGGTATGGCAAATACATCTCAAAGCCTTACAGAGGGTGGTTCGGACAGCCCAGTACATCACTGGGGCCAAGCTCCCTGCCACCAGGACCTCTACATCCACCCAGGCCAAACACTCCAGCCACCCAGACCATAGACTGTTCACTCTGCTACCGTCCAACAAATGGTACTGGAGCATCGGCTATTGTAATTGAACTCTGCTGTACTTTTGAAGTAAAGCAAAACTGTGACAGAGAGGGCTCTATTGTAACAAACCTAACGCAATACCAAAAATATAAAGAGAAAGAGGGAATGTCCACTCACCGTTATACTGCTCGCAAATGTAATGTTTTATAAACATCATGGATCCATCTTCAGATCATATTTGCACTTCTCCAGAAATAGCAGACGAATTTGCCAATGGACGGTGCATCTTTCTAATAAGTTAAATGAAATGGGGGGAAACCATTCATATATTTATTTCTAAATACGAGATTCACCGGCACAAAAGACACATCTCTCCTTCCATGGGCACTGTACTTCATGGCTGGATAGGCTGCGCTTCCGCTCTCTAAACCCATGCCTTCATCAACTGCGTTACCTTTAAGACCTGCTTTTTGTGGGTCTTAAAATGGCCCATTAGCGCTGTAAAATGGCCCATTAACACTGTAAAATGGCCCATTAGCACTGTAAAATGGCCCATTAACACTGTAAAATGGCCCCATTAGCACTGTAAAATGCCCCATTAGCACTGTAAAATGGCCCATTAGTGCTGCATGAAGTCACTTTTGCGCTTGTTTTTAAGGACAAACCTCAAATATTGCCACCCCTCCCACCTCAGTGCAAGCGAGCTGATGTTAGTCAGGTAAATTACCAAACCTGGTGTTAGCGCTGGAAAATGTCAGTGCCAGACGAAATTGCTAACTAACGTGCGTATGACACTTGCACCTCCTTTGTGCCAGCCAAAAATAGAGCCCGGAGAGAGAAAAAGAGAGAGAGACTTTAGTGGTAACTTCTTTATTTAACGAGCCTCGGATATTTAAATGAGTTTGTAAACAGCATGATGTCATCAGTTCGATTGAATTAACCCCTAGCCATTTGTCCAGCAGCTTCAAATAGTTTCCACAACCTTTCAACAAGTGCCATTATCAAACAGAACACCAGAATATGATACCTTTGTGTTAGGCTTAGGATTTTAGTTTGATCTTTTGAATTTCAGAAGGGATTTTCGTAACAAATAGACCCTCAATTACTCTGTATATTTTTGAAGTAATTATATTGAATTAAACCCAATTCTACTTTATTAAATTGAACTAGAACAGTTCTCTTGCATGGTTTATTTACTGCTCATAGACGTCTTGCATCAGTAAGTAAACCATCCGACAGGAATGTCAAACAGTGTTACCGCTGCTCTGCTGTGGTTTATCATGCAACATGTAACACTCTGAAGGCAAGGAGACACCACATCTCTGATGCTGCTCTCACATTCAATATTGAAGAGCCTTATGATGTGTAATGCAACCTTGGGTAAACACAGCACGATCACACTGCACGTACCTCGCTTTGAGTCTCAATCTGGGAACAGATTGCAGTCGAGGGAACAAGTCTGAGTCAGAAAACATCTTGCCAATGGGGATGATGCCTTGCAAGAGCCTTGTCTCAGCTGCAAATGTCTTACTAGCTATAGAGAGAGAATGATAACAGAATATTACAAGCGATGTACTGTACCTATCTTGCCTGAGCTGTGGTTAAATGTGACTGTGGATGAATCTCCTATTCAGTTTGATCCTCTATGATCCCACTCTCACTACCTTCATTTTACCAATAAACATGATCGAGGACAGTCTGCTTTACACTGCGGCTGAGCCAATAGCCACATTGAGAAAACAACAACTCTCCTGACATACCAAAACCAAACAGCTAATGGCTAACTGTTTTCAGGTCTATGTAACAATGTCCACAGTTTAAAGATAAACTGTACCTACCTACAGTAATTACTGTACCATGTAGGTAAGTACATGTTACTGCAAGTGGGGGCAAAGAAACTTTGAGGTAAACCTGTGTATCTGTAGTACTCATACCATAATTACATTACAGTATCTTCTACAATTTTACTACTTCTGTTACAGGGTACCCAACCCTTCTCTCTAACCCTCTCTCTATCCCCCCCTCCCCCCCAGGTACCTCAGGATGAGTGGAGTGGTTACCCAGGGGGAGGTAAGGACGATGAGATCCCCTGCCGGAGGATGAGGAGCAGCAGTTACGTCAAAGCCATGGGTGATGAGGAGAGTGGAGAGTCTGACTCCAGCCCCAAGACCTCCCCCGTGAAGACGGTCCGGCCAGACGCCCTGGTCAAGTCTGTCACGCAGAGACCACTCCTAGACTCCCAGAGGTAGGCCATGTAAAGTATCCTAGCATGTGGAACTGAGTTAAGAACGTGCCGTAAGATCACTCCACAGCTAGCTTGAAATGTCACGGATGGAGCCATTCAAATCGGTCCCTTTTGGGTGCCTCAACCTGTTGGAACGTTGTCAAGGAGGGTGGTCACGTATGTTGCGAAGCAGAAGATCACTGGTTTGAGCCCAGTATGGGGCAGTCAGACATTGGAGGAAGCTAAGCAGTTAGTAGCACACTGACCCCCATTACACAGGTAATGCCAAAGATTTGATCCCAGATCTGTGGTTAATAAGGGCACGTTCTAGAACTTGTAGAATTACCAAATAAATGAATAAATGAATCAGATTGAATTTCTATAGCAAAAAGTTTAGTGTCATTGTTTATAAAGCTTTGTTAAGTGTGTGCACTGGGGGTATAAAATGAATGAATGCTGGAATGGATTAGACAGGCCATAATGCAGACACAATCACAGAAACGAGGTTAGGATGATAATGGCATGACGTTAGAACAAATGCAGCAGATTAACATGAAATTAGATTACAATACTTGTCCATTGGATGAGACGAGCAAAATTCTAACACACGAACAATGGCTCAAGCAAAAACATATCCTCGATAGATGATTCAATAAGCGGGACAAGAATGCTGTTGTTTGCCTTTTTACATACTCTGTTGGAAGACAATGTCATTGTTGGACTATAAAACTGCATATTCTAGTTATTTTTCTTTACATTAAAGTCAGTGAGGAAAAGTAAAACCAAAATGATCCAATGTTGTTATTTCCATTGAAATGTCTCCCCATTACAAATCTGGTTTCAGAATAGTTTTAGAGCCTTGAATTAGTTACACATAGTGTTTAAAGTGGCACACAGGTTATTTTCTCTGTGTCTACTTCTACATGAAAGAATACTACAGTATACTATGGTATAATATGGTATTATTATGGAAAACTATGGTATTCACTAAAGTGTTTTTGCGGACTTTACAGTACTTTTTACTGTAGTATTTACTGTTAACTATAGTATAAATACTGTAGTAAAAGAAAACTATAATATTTTCTATGGTAATTAATATAGTGCAGATTGTATACTGTAGTATTTAGTGTAGTGTTTTTGCAGACTGTACTATACTGCAGTATTTATTGTAGTGTTTTTTCAGATTGTAGTATACTGTAGTGTTTATTATAGTGTTTTTGCAGACATTACTGTAGTATTTACTATAGTGTTTTTGTTTTTTATTATCTTTGACATAAAGTGGTGGCTATCTCCTTCAGGAAACCTACTGGAGAAATACGAGCAAATTTTCCATAACCTGTTGGTAGGACTGGGGTCTGAACCGGTAATAATATATTCTATAACCTGCATAGAACACAATATGGTCTACACTTGGCATGTAGGCTTCTCACTTATGGGTGGCACACATTGGTATATGGGGGAGGGGAATGGACAGGGTATATGGAAATGAAATACTGTATAATTTACTATAGTTTTAAAAAAGTATAGTGTTTTTGCAGACTAGTGTTATATTTGATTTGATTTTTGCCCCCCTTTTTGTGATATCCTATTACAATCTTGTCTCATCGTTGCAACTCCCCAACGGGCTCGGGAGAGGCAAAGGTCGCGCTGCTTCTTAATACCCGCTCGCTTAACCCCGGAAGCCAGCTGCAGCAATGTGTCAGATGAAACACCGCTCAATTGATGACTGAGGTCAGCTTGCAGGCTTACGGCCCGCCACAAGGAGTCGCTAGAGTGCGATCAGCCAAGTAAAGCTCACCCAGCCATACCCTCCCCTAACCCAGACGACGCTGCGCCAATTGTGCGCCGCCCTATGGGATTCCCAGTCACGGCCAGTTGTGATACAGCCTGGGATCAAACCCAAGGCTGTAGTGATGCTGCAACACTGTGATGCAGTGCCTTAGACCGCTGTACCACTTGTGAGGCCCCGGACTGTAGTGTTTTAGTGGACATTACTGTAATATTCTTTTGTAGATAATACTTCAGTATTTACTTTAACATTCTACAATATACTACAAAATTCTATAGTAAGTACTACAGTATGTAGAATAATCTACAGTATACTGCAATTTACTATAGAATTCTATAGTAAGTACTGTAGTATTCTATTGTAAACGGTAGTATTTTTTCATACGGGCTGTTTCTTGTCCTTGTATGGTTTGGTAATTGTCCTTGTCAATGGCTGCTGTGTTTGCCCAGTGTTTCTCCCATTTCCTTGTTACCACACTTCCTCACCTTCACCCCTGGGGCACTCTCATATATCATTCATATCCTTGTCAATTTAGGTCGCAGAGCAGTGGCAGAGTTATATTGCAATAAAAACGTAGTCATTTTATGAGATCCTGTGGTAGTTCAAAGGTGGATCTGAGTGTAAAATCCATCTCCCATAGACTTTCAGTCTAAATGGTTTTAGAGTTTTGTCTTGAATAAAAGGTGTTCTTCATTGTGCCAGTGCAGGTATGAGAAAGTCACTATTCTCTGAGCCACAGCTATAGTTTATTCTTTATTGCGTTTTTAATTTTAGCATTATATCAGACATAAATACATTAAATTGTACTTGGCGAGTCCATCTTTCCCTGATGTAATTGTTAATGTTGCGCCACTGTCTGCCAGTGCAAGCACACTTTCATTCTTCCTCAAAGGCCACTCGTCTCTCTTTGTTCACGGTTGAATATGGAAACAGTAATAACAGGAGAGTTCAGGAGTCCATTGTATTAATGTTCCATTATGAAACCCTCCTCCCAGACCAGCACTTTCAGAAACTCCTATTTCTCTATGCCTATTCTATTCTCCTGTGTCAGTCAATACAACACTGTGACTGACATGTGCTGGACTATGAATGTACAGGTCTCCATTAGATGAATTATTTTCTTGGCACTCGCATAACAGGCTGCTTTGTGCTAGCACAGTCTTCATTTTGGAAAGGAGAAATGTTTTGTCAATGATATTTTGGCATACCAAAAATTCTATATTTCTTCTTGGTCATTTGATTGACACCCTTACATTTAACAGCAAAAGTGCCCGTATAGAGATTGATGTAACATGTCAAAGTTGTGTTGTTAATACAGTGCGAAACCTATTGCCATAGGTAAATGCAAACGTGCCCGTTGTCATTCTTGTCATGGAGATTCTATGCATCTCTATTCATTTCTACGGCGCTCGTGGTATCCCTGCTGTACTGCGGCATCAGCTCTATGTTGGGTCTTGATCCACTTATGACAGTCATGATAGTAGCCTACCTCACTCTGTGTGACTGGTGTTTCTCTCCTCCCCAAACCCTGCATACTGCAGCAGCTCTACTCATTACCATTCAACACAGGTTGCTAAATTACCGTTAGGGTACAGCAAGGCTTTTTCCTGGAAAATACTGACGTCACAACAAAGTGGAGCAAACACTATCCCTTAACACTCACACCACTGTCAGCCTGACACAACTAAAATGAGTTACCCAGGATTCTGGGGTGTTAATTACATTTCATTTACACTGCTTTTTTGTGTGTGTGTTTTTTTTTTTGGCAACGGATTATTATTATTTTGTCTGATAAGTTTAAATGAATTTTGAACGGTTTAAAAGTCCTCTGTGGGTGTATACGTCGTTGACGTGTGAAAGCACGCCAGTGCGATCGGACACGCACTCACGCAGTACTACACAATGCAGCAGTTTATTATATGATGATAGTGGCTTTGCTCATGCCCTTCATCAGCCTATGATCCAAAACCAGTAGCTATGAAAACAACACGGTTTCGGGATTTGGGTACTAACAATTTACACTCCATTAAGAAAGACACTAAAAAGGGAGTGATTTAGAGGATGGAGCAGCAGATATCCATTACACGTATTATGCTCCAAGGGTCTCTCTGGATAATGCCTCTCTCAGCAGTTAGTGCAGGAGCCTGCTGCTCTTAGTGAAAGAGGAATATCTATATGGATCATTTTATGTTGCCCGGCCTGCCTCAGAGTCCAGTGACAACACAAGTATGGAGACAGTTGAAGTCCCTCCTGTATTCACTGTAGACAGTGTTGGGCTCCCTCAGCATGTTAGCGTTGCAGTGTTGGGCTACCTGGTTCAGGCCAGGCTGAAGGATGCCTGCTGTGGAGGCCTTTCATTCATGACTGAATAGTATTTGCTTTGTCTTACCATTTGTCTTCCTGTGATACGTCAGGACTGCTCCGGTATTGCCTGTCTGTGACGCCTATTGCAGCTATTGAAGTTTGAGCCTCACCTCTAGGCCCAGTAGTTTTGGCAGTAAAAGGACACAAGGAGAGAACCAGATGCAGGCACAGGAAGCAGATGGTTAGAGTTCAAGATGTTTATTAACAATCCAAAATTGCTAGGCAAGAGAATAGTTGTGGACAGGCGAAAGGTCAAAACCAGTTCAGCGATCCAGAGGTACAGAATGGCAGGCAGGCTTGAGGTCAGGGCAGGCAGAATGGTCAGGCAGGCGGGAATGGGGTCCAGAAACAGGCCAAGGTCAAAACTGGGAGGACTAGTAGAAGATCATAGACGAGCATGCACACAGGAAAAACCACACTGGTTGACTTGAACATACAAAACGAACTGGCACAGAGAGACAGGAAACACAGGGATAAATACACCAGAGAAAATAAGCAACACCTGGAGGGGGTGGAGACAATCACAAGGACAGGTGAAACAGATCAGGGTGTGACAGGCTGACCTTGAGGCCCAGAGTTTTGCCTGGTAAGGTCACATGGTCAGTAAAACTCCTGGCCCTACTATTTTCCCTTTGAATTGTGCATGTTAATTTTGACTACTTAGGAACTCAAAAGAGACTTTATATATTAGTTGTTTTAGACCCTGGCTTGTGCCATACTTTTTCTCTGATCTGAGTGGTACTGCTGATCTGAGTAGTACTGCTGATCTGAGTGGTACTACTGATCTGAGTGGTACTGCTTATCTGAGTAGTAATGCTGATCTGAGTGTAATGCTGATCTGAGTGGTACTGCTGATCTGAGTGGTACTACTGATCTGAGTGGTACTGCTGATCTGAGTAGTAATGCTGATCTGAGTGGTACTACTGATCTGAGTGGTACTGCTTATCTGAGTAGTACTGCTGATCTGAGTGGTACTACTGATCTGATCTTATCTGAGTGTACTGTATCTACTGATCTGAGTGGTACTGCTGATCTGAGTAGTAATGCTGATCTGAGTGGTACTGCTTATCTGAGTGGTACTGCTGATCTGAGTGGTACTACTGATCTGAGTGGTACTGCTTATCTGAGTGGTAATGCTGATCTGAGTAGTACTGCTGATCTGAGTAGGACTGCTTATCTGAGTAGTAATGCTTATCTGAGTGGTAATGCTGATCTGAGTGGTACTGCTGATCTGAGTAGTAACGCTGATCTGAGTAGTACTGCTGATCTGAGTAGGACTGCTTATCTGAGTAGTACTGCTTATCTGAGTAGTAATGCTGATCTGAGTGTAATGCTGATCTGAGTGGCACTGCTTATATGAGTGGTACTACTGATCTGAGTGGTACTGCTTATCTGAGTAGTAACGCTGATCTGAGAAGTACTGCTGATCTGAGTGGTACTGCTTATCTGAGAAGTACTGCTGATCTGAGTAGTACTGCTTATCTGAGTGGTAATGCTGATCTGAGTGGTACTGTACTGCTGATCTGAGTAGATCTGAGTAGTACTGCTTATCGTAACTGATCTGATCTGAGTAGTACTGCTGTACTGCTTATCTGTGATCTGATCTGAGTAGTACTGCTCATCTGAGTAGTACTGCTTATCTGAGTAGTAATGCTGATCTGAGTGGCACTGCTGATATGAGTGGCACCTGACATGAAAGCTCTTATAATATCATGGCTCACTGCTTGTTTGGACTGAATTGGATTGGATTTGAGTCACGTGTGTGAGCAAGGTTTTATTTCTGTTCCCACTTGAAGCAATTTCCTCTTCCTCGGGGTCGCGGTGGGTGTAAATTTGACGGCAGAGGTTCCTGTAGCTAATTGTGTTAAAGTGAGAACAGCCTTTGGTTTGTGTCACGTCCCTCTCATAGCTGACAGGGTGGCTCTTTATCCACTTTCCCACCAATAAAGAATCCATCACCATCAACAAGCCTGTCTCTAGGCCATTCAGCTGAAACGCCTCACCACAAGAGGGGCTGACGTTGATGGTCATTTTAATTAATAATAAATTAATGTCATTTGTATCGGATTTCACGCCGCGATACAAGGGACTAGCCAAACTCATTTAAGGGATGTATTATTGGTGATGATGACTGGAAAGGCATTTAAATAAAGTATCACTGCATAGCTGGATAAGTTAATGAGTCAATCAGGCATGGTACACATAGCGTTTGATAGAGGAGCAGAGAAGCACTCCTCACTCATTGGAGAGAGGCACACTTTCTCTAATGGCTGCCTTCTCATTGGGAATGGGGGGGGGAGAGACAAGATCTACGCCAAGCGAAATCAATCCCAGCTATTTGAGGCAGGTTTTAAAATAACATTTTTTTTCTCCAAATTATGATTAGCCTGTTGTGTAGCATTCGTAATGAATTAAAATGAACATGCGTGAAGCATTTGTCAGTTACTGATGTGACAATTGGCAAATAGTCATTCGGATTGTGTATCATACTTGTTTCTCACATCTCATTTTCGGAGAGAAATCCCATTCCATTGATTAGTTGCTGTTTGAGACACTAATTCGTTGTTTGTTGAGCTGTTCCCATAAGATTTTACTATATACAGTAGATATGTGTGGTACTTTCCCCTCATAGTTAAGTCATTGTTGCCTTTAAGGGTACAGTCATTATGGACAATAATATCCCTTTCAGACATTTTAGTCAATTACAGGAGGAATTAGGGTTTAAGTGCCTTGCTCAAGGGCACATGAACACATTTTTCACCTAGTCTGGTCAGGGATTCAAACCAGCGATCTTTCGGTTACTGGCCCAACGCTTTTAACCCAGATACGGCCTCTACAGGCAGAATTCTTCAGCCTGGCTTAAACCAGGTAGCCCAACACTGGAACACTAACATGTGGGTAGTCTACAGTGAATACACAGACCAAAATCCCACTATTTAACCATGGCTGCTTTTTTTTATACCAGCTTTCTGGAATATCTGAAAGGGGTAGGGGTAAAAAAACAAACGTAGTCAATTAAAACCCACCTAAAGACCAAGTCATGATTCCTGCATTTTCCCAGACCCTGTAACCAAAATACAGGTTTCCTGTCACGATCGTCGTAATGAGCAGACCAAGGGACAGTGTGATTGAAGATCCACATCTTTATTACGGTGAAACTTGAAACAATAAACCAATAACAAAACGTGAAAATAGTGGTGCACAAACACAAAACAATATCCCATAAACACAGGTGGGAAAAATGGCTACCTAAATATGATCCCCAATTAGAGGCAACGATTACCAGCTGCCTCTAATTGGGAACCATACAAAACACCAACATAGAAATATTGAGCTAGAACACCCCCCTTGTCACTCCCTGACCAACGACACCATAGAGAACCTAGGGCTCTCTATGGTCAGGGTGTGACATTTCCGGTCTGTGTGAATGGTTCTTAAAAACAGTGGTAAATAAGGGTCTGTTTGAAAAGGGTTCATGTAAACATTGCCTTATATATTTTTTGCCTCCTACTGTATGTTCATGATGGGGATGATGATGATGATAATGGCTTATCATAATTAGATGCTGATGATTATAATGGATTTATAATGTGGCTTAAACCCATTTGTAGGTCCCTCTGTCTTCCGTACTGTCTCCTGACCCCCTCCTGACCCCTTCCGGGATGAGGCTAAACCTCACTACTCATTATCTTCAGTCCCACTGACAGTAAACAGTCAGAAAGTGGTTATTTTCTATTGGGCTTTGCTGTTAGTTCTGGTTGTCTGGGATGCTGTCCTTCCTGTTATAGAGCAGACACATTTCCCAGAAGTTATAATGCCCAGTGTGTGCCTATTGCCCTCATCTGTTCACCCTCAAGGTTTAATGCACTCTTTCTCCCACCATCTCTCCTTTTTACTCTCCCTCCCTCTCTCTCTCTCTGGAGTTGATTCTCCAGCTTTATAACACACTACCTTTCTCCTAGCTGCAGTATTCTCCCTCTCCTTTGCACATATGAGTCTGTCTGTCTGTCTGTCTGTCTGTCTGTCTGTCTGTCTGTCTGTCTGTCTGTCTGTCTGTCTGTCTGTCTGTCTGTCTGTCTGTCTGTCTGCCTGCCTGCCTGCCTGCCTGCCTGCCTGCCTGTCTGTCTGTCTGTCTGTCTGCCTGCCTGCCTGCCTGCCTGCCTGCCTGCTGTCTGTCTGTCTGTCTGTCTGTCTGTCTGTCTGTCTGTCTGTCTGTCTGTGAGAAGGGAGGTAGAGATTCACATCGTATCATAGTTTCATAATTGCCACCAATGGGAAGTGCATTAGCAACAGCTGGAGACATTAAAGGCAAATGTGCAGGGGTAAAAAAAATGAAGGGTCGCCTTTTTGTGAAGCAGATTGTCTAAGCTCTGTCGACTATACTAGTCATTTCTACGCCGTAGCTGTGGGGATGGGTGAAGTAATGCACATTATCTCCATCAGTCAATGTGCTGCGTTTTTCATCTGATGTTGTCAGCTAAAAGCTGGAGCTGCTTTCATTGTTCATGGCTGGGACTTGAAGTTGTATTTTACTCCTCAGTTACGCACAATTCATCTGCCGTAGGAAAATTACTCTTTTTATTGAAGACGAGATCCTCTGTATTTTAACTGAGTGCGTTTTACACTTCATGGGTAAATGCCTACTTATCATTGCTGATGATCTTCTTAAGACTCATTTTGTTTTTGAATCGTACAACTGTGTGCACCTTGCGTTCAAGCTAAAAGTCATCATAATTGGATAATACCCCCATGATGTCTAGTGTGTCTATCTGTGTGTTATACAGACAGACACTGGGCAATAGTTCGGCCCCTGAGCAAGGCAGTTAACCCACTGTTCCCCGGACGTCGAAGACGTGGAAGTCGATTAAGGCAGCCCCCCCTTCCTGCACCTCTCTGATTCAGAGGGGTGGGGTTAAATGTGGAAGACACATTTCAGTTGAATGCATTCAGTTGTGCAACTGACTAGGTATCCAGCTTTCACTTTCCCAATAACATGAGGTACTGTCTGCCATGAAACACCATTTACTGACACCACTCTGTCAGTATGCACCTTTTACCATCTTCCACGTGACCATTAATACCATTAGTTGCAGTTACGGTGGTCAGTTTGTCCATAAACATGTACTTGTATCACCCTAATGTTTGCTGGACTTTGGTGAACATCACAGGCAAACATTTGATGTCTCCACAAACATACAAATTCAATCAGAATCCATTGACGTTGCACCGTGATCTCAGTCCCACCCGCATCCATTGACTTCCCCCAGCAGTGGACTCAGTAACATTGCTTCTTCTCTGCCCACAGCTCTTACCGGGTGGATAAAATGAACAGTGACGTGCGGAACTACATCACCAATTTTGCTGCAGACTTAAGGTGAGTACAAGCACAGTGTTCTCCCTCTCTTTCTCCTACCCCCCCTCGCTCTCACTCTCTGGTGCTGCCATGTTGCGGTGGTCAGGCTGAAAAGCCAGCTGGCACTGAGCCCCGCTGACAGACTCAATATGGACACCTTGTACAGCAAACACTCACTCCTAGTCAATGGCAAATCAGCCAGGCCAATCTCCTATTTCTCTTGCCATGCCGCCAAGCCATACAGCATCGTAGAACACAACAAAGGCTCTGTCTAACCTACATGGGCTCTTAGCTATATTGACAGCACGGATTTGGTTCATTCTTTAACTGAATGTATCAGTGGTAGCTGGTCTTGACCAGTGACTAATCTCTGTTTTTAATAGTATATTAGTAAGTTTAACTGAGCCTCTGCACCTGAATCCGCTTGTTTCCAAGGCTCATCTCTGGATGTCGTCTCACTCAGGGATAACCTGCCATACAGTGTGTGAATGATTGATATGGTCTATGAACGCTGTATACTGTACATGTATTAGGTCCATCTCTGACAGTTCTTGAGGGAGTGGCAGGATTTTAATCACACTGGCTTTAGTCACACTAAAAAAATACACATTTTTCTTCCTTACACGGTCTAGAAAACTGCTTACTCGTCCCTATCTGACATTAGGTGTACTTATTTTGTGTTCCTATGCTTTCTCCACCTACCTGTTCTCTTTCCATCTCTTCCTGCATCTGTCTCTTTGCACTTAACATGTCATTTCTGGTTGAAAATGCTAGCAGTTCTAGTTCAACCTCTCTCTGACTCTGTGAGTAAAGGCTATGTTGCCCTTCTGGGGAAGCACATTTAATTGACCTGGCTGACTCTCCTGCTCTCTCAGAAATTCTTGCTCTGCTTGCTAACTAGCTCCTAATTAGCATTTACCTAATCTTCAAGCATTGATTGAATGTTTCAGCACAATAGCAAATCGAATTGCAATTTCGGGGACACTGTTGAGCACAGCAATGGTTTAGTGGGGTGAGGAAGATACACCTCTCCTGTGGAATGCAATGGCATAATCAGTCTCAGTCTGGAGTTCAGTTCGCCCAAAGGATGTCTGCCATGAAGTTAATAACACTTCAGTTTATTCCTCCTTTTTAACAACTGTGTCAAATGACTTGTTTATTAGTCAAACTATTAAGCTCATTTCTACGGCACCTTGATGACTATTGTCTTTATTTCTCTCTGTGTTTGTCTCTGTCGCTGTCTCTCTCTCTGTCGTTTCTCTCTCGCGCTCTCTCTCCATTCAGTCAGAACTACCACTTGCATGCCTCAAGAGATATGCACCCCCACCACCCCAGCATGGCCCTGGAGCCCTCCACCAACTACAACTCCCAGCAGCCACCTCTCCCAGCAGCCCAGTTCCGCTCCAGGAACCAGAGCTACATGCGGGCGGTCAGCACTCTCAGCCAGGCCAGCTGTGTTAGCCAGGTCAGCCAGGTGAGTCTCTGGCCTATAACAATGATATGTCCAGGATATTGTCATTGTCTTATGTCAGATATCGCGGTAGCCATCTGCTCTGACTCTGGCTCCAGGATTTCACGTTCTTTCTCTCTTCCTTTATTCAATGCTGTCTTTAACCTCCCTTAGATTCAGGTACTTTGATCTTATACCATGGCATTGTTGAATACTCGTTTCCGATTGGCTAGAAGGGCATTTTAGAATAGACATTAAATCCATTTTAATGTGTACAAGCCAAATGGAGTATGTTATGTCTCTGGTTTATATTCATTTAAGATCTAAATCTCTCTCTTAAAGTCGGGGTGTATTGATTTGTCCCAAGTCTTAAAAGCTCAACCTCTCTCCCCCTAATTCCCTGGGTCTATCTCTGCCTCCACGGAACCTTGCTGAGGTTATTACAAGATAATACATCTTTCAATAGAACAGGATCCTTATCTCTGATTTTAAAGATTGCCAAATAGCAATGGCGAGATAGAATCAGACCATTTCATTTTCCCTAAATTGATATCTTTAAATCGCAAGATGCATATCTGTCTGAGGATAATAAGATTGCCAAATAATGGTTCTGTCGAGGTCAGGACTCACATTCTCTCAGGGGATCCAGAGGGAACTAACACTCATACAGTATGCTATGCCACTACAGAATGTGACCTTGAATTCCTCCAATCCTTTAAAAATGTCATCATAGATCTAGCTTACAGAATGCATAATGTGAGCTACTGCGGCAAAGTGAAGAAACTGAGAACAACAACAACAAGCAAAGAACATTGTCCTGCTGAGCAACTCATAGGCTTGACATTTCACAAAGTAATTACGTATCAAGAAAATGTTCAAATTAAACCCGAATTTGAACAATACAACTTTGTTTACCTCTCTGCAGACGCTATCCTTTTCAAACATTTGCTCTCCTGGCAATTAGTTGACACCCATTTCAAGCAAACACTTTTCTATTAAGTGGAAGAAAAGAGCATAACTCCAAACTTTGTAAACAACCAATTAAGTTTTCCCACCACGGCAAAAACGAAAAAGAAAATTGAAAAATGTGAATTGAACCTTTCTCTCCCTGTTGTTCTCTCCTGCAGGTGAGTGAGACAGATATAAACGGTCAGTTTGAGTCAGTCTGTGAGTCGGTGTTCAGTGAGGTGGAATCCCAGGCTGTGGAGGCTCTGGATCTGCCCGGCTGTTTCCGGACACGGAGCCACAGCTACCTGAGGGCCATCCAGGCTGGCTACTCCCAGGATGATGACTGCATCCCCACCATGACCTCCTCCACTGTCACCTCCACCATCAGGTCCACCACAGGTAAGACCAACAGGGAAGGAGGGGACTGCAGCGCATAGACAGACAGCACACATAAAGTATACAGTAGTGTATGGACAATTGATTAAGATGACAGCTCGTATCCAAAGTGGATGATATGTTTCAATAGCCATGCAAAGTAATCCTTGTACATACATTTAGACAGTTACCACTTGTAAATATCAAAATGTTGTATCAAGTGAGATTGATGAAGTTAAGAGCATGCACATGAGATTTCTGGTGATGCTCTGCCCTTGAAATGCTTTATGAAATGGCTTCATACGTTTGCATGAATCACTTTTACATGTTTCCTGATTGTTGATATAAAAATTGTATTCAAGTACAGTTTATGAGTTGCTTTGAGCCAATCCATCATATTGCATTTTCAATACAGTAATTCATATCTTCATTCATCATTCATATCAGAGAGTAAAGTTATGAACCCTATTGAAATCATTCTGCAGGTACATGAAGTGAACGTTATATCATGAGACCTTTTCAGATTAAGGCAATGATGGATTTTATTCTCCCTTAGGTTTTTCTTTTACTAGATGGATTTGTTCGCCTTGAGCACAATCTGACTCTAAACCTCATTTCATGATAAGCCACAGGTGCTTTGGGTGTGTTCTCAGCTTGACTGACACTCTGGGCAGGGAAAAAGGGCTGAGATGAACAGTCCTTCAACTCCAGAGTCTTCATGACTGAATGGGTTTACCACAGCTTTTCTACCTGTACTTACGAACCACAAAGTGATGGACACACCATGTGCTTTGAGTTTTCTCTCCCACAGATTCGAAAGTTCAGTTCCTACAGATGTGGTGGGTAATAACTGCGCTGGAAAACAAAATTGAGGTCACAAAATGTACATTTTTTTTTAGTGTGAAATAAAATAAACTGTGAGTGTGACACTGAGTGATTAAAAAGCACTTCGGCAAACACTCCCCTAAGGTCACCTGCTTCGCCAGAGGAGAAATAGTAGGCATGCTATTGTTTTCCATTCCTGGATCTGCACAAACACAACAAGAAGATCAACAGTTTTTCAGTTGTACCCATTCTTTCTGCCGTGCAGTACTACCAATGATATATCGGAAGGGTCAGAGAAGGTGTGGCCATCTGGAGAATTGTGCTTGATAGACTTTTTCCAGGTTATTTACACTGCTTTCTCAACAAACAAAAACAGCATCTTAAAATGTGTCATTGCAATTTCATGTAGTCTATGATGTGGGGTGTGTCTGACGTCAGGAGCCTCTGGGTGGTTGGATCTCCCCTATGACTTCAGGTAGATAGGTTATACTGGACGTCATGAAATTCAATAGGGTTCATACTATACTTCCTGATAGAGGCGGGGATGTTCATCTTTGCTTCTTTCCAGTGCACAAAGTTACACCTGTGTCATATGTGGTCAATCTTCCAGAGGTTTTGAATACCATGCATACCGTAGGTTTTAACAGCGTCTTATTCTTTGTCATGTGTTTTTGGGGCTGTCTCTGTGCAGTGAAAAGATGAGAAGCATGCATGATACAGGTTTCATGATTCAGATTGGGAAGGCAGTGTAAACCATAATCAGAAATATGAGTCAAAATGGGACTATGAACATTTAGTTTATGTTCCTGAAGGTTTCCTTGTGTAGCATTGTAGATTCAAGCACATACTGTAATAATGATTTTTAGACACTAAAGATAAGGGCCAATTTCAAGTCTTATTTTGACTCATACATTTCTTAACCTAAAAACTGCATGACTTGATTTCTGTGCTTTGTGGCTCTGATAGCACATTTTCTCCAGCTGCTCACACCTGTGGCCTGATGACATACTACACATATTTACGTTTGTCTTCCAGAGGGAAAATATACACAGGAAGCCACTAGCTTACCTGAGTACCAGGCCAGTGTACATCCAGACGTGGCAGGCACAGGCCCATTGGCCCATGACGATCTAGGCTGCCCTATCAGAAGAGACAGACTGTATCGCCAAGAGAGTTTCGGTGCTACAGCCAAACCCCAGTCTGGGCCCCCTGTTTCACCCAGACTGTTCAGGCCCCCTAAAGCTAGCGTCCAGGCCCCAGAGAGGCCCTCACCCAAAGCAATCCAGGCCAGTATCAAGGAGTCGGCACAATTGGCTGCAACCATCAGCATGCAGTGGAAGGAGGAAGTGTCGGCCATGCGTCGTGAGCTGTCTGATCTCAGGAGGGACCTGTGTACTGAGCTCAGGGCCTTCAATAGTAACTTCAACAGCTTCACGCAGCACTACAACACGTGGTCTCCACAGCCTGGGGCGTCTGGGGGAACAGGGGCTGCTGGGAAACAGACTAAAGTGGCTCAATTGTCAGTAGGGACGCAGGCCAGGAGCAAGGTGCTGGTGAGACAGAGCACGGCGGACGCAGCCGTCAACTGTCCTGAGGAGGGAGAGATGCAGGAGAAGCAGGCCATCGTGAGGCGCCGTCTTCCAAAACAGATCTCAATGGACCCAGCCATTCTAAGGCGCCCGGCATCGCTGTTTGTGGAGGGTTCTATCCCAATCACTCTAGATCCATTACTTGTGGATCCAGTCACCATGATCCAACCAGAATCAGTGCCAGTAAACTCATCAAACACTGTGGTTTGCCCAGAACCACTAGACCAGAACACGAAGAGGCTGTCAAAACTGATATCTCCTGACGGAGTCAGCATGAGCTCCTCAGAAGCACAGTCAGTGGATCCAGCCATTGAGGACCCCCTAGATTCAGAGCAGCTGTACCCAAAGGCTTTGCTCTCTCCAGATCCAGTGCCCACAGACGTAACTAATGTGTACCTTGAAGAAACAGACAAGCTGGACCCAGTTAATCTGAACCCCTCAGATACAGAATCAATTGACTCAGTTAATGTGAAACCCCTAGTCCCAGAACCAAGAATTATGCACCTACCATATCCAGTACCTGTGGTTACTGTGTCCCCACCACAAGAGTCAGACTCCGACTTGTCCGCATCAGATTCAGAATTTGTAGAAGACGATACTGTGCGCCAGCAAAATCCAATGTCTCAAGACCCAGTTGCTGTGTGTCTGCCACACCCTGAACCATTAGACCTAGGCTCTATAGTCTCAACAGAGCCAGAGAGAAAACCACTGTTCCCTACGAATGTGTACTCATCAGAGAACCTTGATCAACACTCAGTTACCATTTGCCCAACCGTCATAGTTAATCCAGAGAGCCCAACTGATTTAGAACCCCTGGATGTGTGTTTGATCCCACCTGATTCAGCATCACAAGACCTAGCCACTCTCTGCTTTCCAGACCTCCCAGATCCAATCCCCTTAGATTTAGACATATTCTCATCGGAAATAGTAGTGCATGCATATCCAGTCACCATCGACTCGTTTGATGAGTTTGATGACTCTCTGGAACCAGAATGGCCACCTTGTCCAGAATCAGAGGACCAGGCCACTGATTGCCCATCTGATCCATTTATGGTCCATTTGGACTTAACCACCTTCAATTCCTCAGATGAATCTGATCTGGACTCAGTCTTCTTGGATCCGCCAGAACCTCTGGAGACCGTTAGTGTGAGTTCATCAGATCTCAGCCCAATTGCCATGTACACACCACCAGACCCAGTTTCTCTGAGCCCCCCCAGTCTGGACCAAACCTCTATATACCAAATGGAATCAGTGTCTGTGGACCCAGCTATGGAGTACCGATTAGATCAAATGCATGAATACCTACCTACTGAGTTCCCTGAAGATCCAGAACCACAGGACCAAGTTACAATACATTCACCTGGTCTGGTCTCCTTCGGACTGGACAGTCTATTCACCCCAGACTCAGTAGACCTGGACTCAGCCACTATGTGCCACCCAGAGCTAGTAATCCTAGGCCTAGATCCACTACTATTATCACAAGACCCAGCTGGCATTAGCTTGTCCCCATTTGAGATGGCACCCATGGAGCCAGAGGATGCCACAGGGGAAGCTACAGATACCTCTGGCATGGATGTCTTTGAGGACCCTGGAGATCCAGAGGGGGAGACAGCTCCTGACAACCCAGGGAAGTCTCACTGTGACCAGGCCTTTCTGTGGGACAGGTGGCAGCAGAAGGCTCCCCAGTGGGAACCCCGGTCCATGAAGAGGAGTTCTAGTGTGGAGCTATGGAGTGGGAGATATGAGTACAACAGTGCTGAGATAACATACATGTCTCTGACACTCTGAACAGTAAGAAGAATGTAGCGGTGAATGTATCGGTAGCAGATTACAGCATGGGAACATTTAGTATTGATGTCCAAAGGCGGTGTATTTTCTGGGAATCATGGCCACGTAAAGCTCTGTATGAGTGTTTCCTATTGCATAGGATAACCCCCTGCCCATTAACGTGGTTTGACATGAACTGACTACATTAGTGGCAGCAACCACATAGTTGAATGGAATGCACCATAAGAATGTGATGAACACTCAAAGAAGGTGAATGTACATCAGACTTCGATTGCACTTGGCTTGAACTGATGGACCAAAGCATTCTGAACTGCTGTAAGCATTAGTGAACATTGACGTGAACTGTTCCTACGGTTCTTTAAGAGGACTAGTAATGAATGTATCATTTTTAATCGATGAGTCTGTCGTCTCTCACAAAGGGCATTTACCACATGTTTTACCAAAGACTCTGTGAAGCTCTGTGGTAGACTAAATAGACTGCCCTTTGCTTATGGTTCTTGACAATCTTTGCTCTGACTGTGGATACATTGTTTTTCTGTGGATATATTGTTTTTCCATGACATATCTTGAGTTTTCTGTTCAATGTCACTCCAGAATGGAGCAAAGTAAATCTGGGAAGTTATCATATAACCATACATCCCAAAGACTGGCTGTTGGATCATATGAGCGATTGGATTTACTCTATAGGAACAAACGGGAACCTCGGGAATTGACATTGTTCATAAAATCTGATTATGGAACAGAAGTACTCAGTAGCTGTTTGGACTGTTGGGAATACTCTCTCTATATGTTTTGTACACATGCAGAAACACACCACAGATACATATGCACACACACTTTAAAGACTATTCGAATCCACAAATCACATTACATTCAAAAAGGATTCAAACATTTCAACGGTTTTCTGTATGCATGGACACTTAAAGATACAGAAAGCACCTTGTTCCCCAACAGAGAGGCTGCCCATAACAGCTGAAACAGAGCAGTACCAAGCCAATTGCTTTTCTTTAGTCTTTGGCAGACCTGCAATCTGGAGGCCACAAACTGTAAGCCTATGTACGTGGCCAAGACAGCCAACTATCAGTGCTACTAGCTTGCACCTATATCCAAGGCTGTCCAAGCTGGATACGAGGGGCTGGTATTTAAAGTTTTAAGAAGCGTGTCACCAAAGGCTTGCTCCATGTGAGCACCTCCATCTGGCCTCCCCTAAAACAACAATATCTGGGGTATTTGGTACACAGGAAAATGCATTATCATCAACATCAAACTAACTTACACAAGAATGTTTAAGGATGTGTGCCGTTGGGGAGACTACCGGTCTCGCCTCACTGGCTGTCAGGTGGACAAGGCGGCCATGTCTAGCAATGTACAGGTCCTTGTATGAACAGCAACCATTCGAAAACATGGGTAACAGACTCCCTTGCATTTGACTAGAATACAAAAGAGGTCATGGTTTACAGGGTACCAGAGTGCTAGCACACACACACACACACACACACACACACCGTTACTATGCCTATTCCTTGCTTTTGTCAGTCTTGTCCAACACCTACACTGTATACATCAACAGCTATTTGAAAGAAGCTTCAAAGACATCTGTTGGGATGTTTCCCTTTCAATGTCAACTCCATCCATCCCCAGGTAGCAATGGCATGGAGGTCCTGTCTGTCTGTCTGCCACAGGGGAGTGATGTTGCCGTGTCTCTACTGTCACTGATCATCCTCATGCTCAGGAACCAAAGACTGAGAATGTCATTCTAACAGCTGCTACTCAAGTCTATCCAACTGTTAATGTTCATCCTTTTGTATACAACAAAATATGTAAATCACCAGATTATTTCTAAGACTTACTGGTGAGATTATTGACCCGAGATAGTGACGATGTTAAACTGCATGGTTATGATGATTCTGAAGACGTGTTATTTTGACACCTACTGGACTGCGTTTGGTGCTGGGTCATATATTTTTGTGCCCAGTGTTGGGAACAGATCCCAGAGACTATTGAAAATACAGAATGACAGCTCTGATACCAGCAAGGCACCAGCCAGAGGAAACAAGAGACTTCTGTTCTATCCTTATTAAGGAGCTGTGTATGAAATAGCCCATTAAATCATGGGCCCTAACAAAGTACACTGGGAGAAGAAAAGATTAGATTAGAAATGTATTTGATTAGAAATGTATTTGATTACAAATGTATTTGAGTCTAAGAAGTGATACTCTGTCCTATTGTTTTGAGCAGAAACTGTGCTAAATTCCTTATTTTCATGCGCTGCCGTTTAGAAAAGTTAGATCAATTGGCTGAATCGGACAAGGTTTTCACAGGAGAGAAGTTAATTAGGTTTTATTGTCACATTCATTTACTTCCTTTCCACTGCATAATACATCAGACTTCCTCTCGCTGTTGCTGCGTTGTTGGATGTTTCATTAGATACAGTGTCATCTAGAAGCAGGCCAAGACGTTATGACATACCAATTGTATGGTGTTCATATTAGGACAGCAACATTTGAAGCAACATGAACACACCTCTGACTCACTGATTTAATGAGAGTGTCGGTGAAGAGAACTTCACCTCACAGCGTGTGATCAGCTTAGAATGTTCTTAGTTGTTTTGGATGGGCTATTTTACCCAACATTGATAACTGGAAGTTAAAATCCTCTCCTTTAGTAGTTATTATAATTACGATCACCTACTGCTTACTGTCAAGTGAGGAACATGAAGAGATTCTTCTTCTTCCTCCCTCATTGCCTACTATGGCGTTCCGTTCGTTGCTTAGCAATCCCCAAAGTGCTCATCAACATGGCAGTGCATGAAGTTCTTTTTCTAAGCCCTCCCAGGAAGGTGAGCCATGCTTGCCAATATCCATACCTTTAACTGCCCATCCATCATTCATTCTTTTCTGTTTAGCCATGCTAAACGCTCAGTTTTCTTACAAGAATGCTAATGCCGTCTAACAGCCAGCCAATGATCTCAGCTGCTTTAGCTTGAGAGTGATGCGTAAATGTCTCAGCGTGATTGCTGGGATTTGCTTCCTCTTTGTACGTCTTCTCATAGCCTCTTACTGACCCTATTACAGTTTCCAGGGTCAACTAGGGTCATATCTTGTATAAGAACATATCTTTAATTTCACATTTAAATCATTTGAAATGTACAGTGTACTGTACATCTGATAGCTAGTTAAAAACAATCATCAAGGAACCCAAACTTTAGACAGCTAATTATTAGCCGAAAGCCTTATCTTCTGAGTTCATATTTCTATGGATAGATGGCCACAAATGTCACCATTCTTTTCACTGTGTGAATATACAGGTAACTTCCAAAATAAAGGAAACACTTGAGTAAATGAGGGATGCAAAGGGATATTGAAAGCAGGTGCTTCCACACAGGTGTGGTTCCTAAATGAATTAAGCAATTAACATCCCAACATGCTTTGTGTGTGTGTGTGTGTGTGTGTGTGTGTGTGTGTGTGTGTGTGTGTGTGTGTGTGTGTGTGTGTGTGTGTGTGTGTGTGTGTGTGTGTGTGTGTGTGTGTGTGTGTGTGTGTGTCTCAGATCTAAACCCAATTGAACACTTATGGAGATCTGGAGCGGCACCTGAGACAGCGTTTTCCACCACCATCAACATAACACCAAATTATGTAATTTCTTGTGGAAGAATGGTGTTGCATCCCTCCAATCGAGTTCCAAACACTTGTATAATCTATGCCAAGGTGCACTGAAGCTGTTCTGGCAGCTTGTGGTGGCCCAACACCCTATTAAGACACTTTGTGTTGGTGTTTCCTTTATTTTTGTCAATTACCTGTATTTTACTGTTGAAGGAAAAAGTATTCTGCTGCTTCCTCACAATCCAATCATGGTGTTTGAATTGATTTTATCCTTGATTTATCTGCAACTTACAGTATGTAGCTGTTTTTCTGTATAGTGTACTGTGATTGGTGCATGTTCTGGGCACCAGGCAGGATGTTGAATGTGATTGGCTGGCTTGTTTCAGGGATCCAGTTCCGCCTTCCCTCTACCTGCACCATTGACCGGACGACCCACGAAACCCCAGGTAAACCTCCTGTCTGAGCCAATAGCTGGTGATGAATAATATTTTTTGAACCAGCGTCATTATTATTTATTCATGAAATACAGTTCAAATGCTGTGAAAGAGCAGTCCCACCGGGCTTATCAAATCCATCAAGACAACACACAGCAACACCACCACATTGTTTTACTGCTGAGACCCAGCGACTATCTCTGTGTTCCTGTTTGGTCACTCCTGGCTGTTTTATCCTTGAGCATCTCTCTACCTTATTGATTCATCAGGCACAAGCCTTGATCTCAAAGGTAGATTGAAAAACGACAGTGGAATGTAAAATGATCCCGCACCCACTCCTCTTCTACGCCGTTATCATCTCCCCCTCCTGAAACGGGCTGAGGGAGTGAGAGAAGTCGTGAGTGCTCTATCGATGACGCTATCGATGACGCTATCGATGACGAACGCTTTCCGGACATTGGCCCACATAACTGATGGTCTGTCAGTTATGAGCCCCCTTGCCTCCCTCCCTCTGCCCCTCCCTTCAACCAGACACCCCTCACTCTCTACCCAGGTCCAGCCAGGACTGCAGCAACCCACCTCACACACACACACACACACACACACACACACACACACACACACTTCTCCTCTGTACAGGCCAAGGTTTCTATGTTTATTTCCTTGGCCCTTACTGAACCATATGGCGGGCAGAGCACTTTGTCAAGTCATTTTGTTTTAAAGGCTGGGGTTCAGGCAAGGATATTTACATCAGCCACCGTGGCAGATGGTGTGCTGTCAGCTATGGAGTGACAGAGAGGAAGTCACTGGTGTATGGCACACTTCTCTCTCCTCTCTTGTCCTGTCCTGTCCTGTCTCTCTCACAGCTCTCTCTCTCTGCTCTCCGTGCTCTCTCTCTCTCTCTCTCTCTCTGCTCTCCGTGCTCTCTCTCTCTCTGCCTCTCTTTTTCTCTCTCTCTCTCTCGCTCTCTCTCTCTCTCTCTCTCTCTCTGCTCTCTCTCTCTCTCTCTCTCTGCTCTCTCTCTCTAGGCACTCACTTCGTGCTCTCTTTCTGCTCTCTCTCTCTCTCTCTCTCTAGGCACTCACTTCGTGCTCTCTCTCTGCTCTCTCTCTCTAGGCACTCACTTCGTGCTCTCTCTCTCCCCCTCCCTTCTCTCTGAAGTAGTTTTAGTTAGTGTCTGAGGTAGTTCTCATCTTAGTTTTTGTTTTTTTTTTTTGGGCTGGTAAACTCTTGACAGTGATGATAATAGAGTTCTCCATCCATCCACTTCCCAGATTATTTACATATCCTTAAAAGCCTGTGAAATAACGCACTGTTTTCTGAGAGTGATCAATTTAATCTGGAAGAAATGCTCTTAATGACACGTCCCTCGCTCTCTCTACTATTAGCATACAATTCAGACCTGATAAATTGCGATTCCCTAACGGAGACTGAGCACTTGAATCACACTCATTGTGTCTCAAATTAATTAAACTGGATGTGTGTGTGTGTGTGTGTGTGTGTGTGTGTGTGTGTGTGTGTGTGTGTGTGTGTGTGTGTGTGTGTGTGTGTGTGTGTGTGTGTGTGTGTGTGTGTGTGTGTGTGTGTGTGTGTGTGTGTGTGTGTGTGTGTGTGTGTGTGTGTGTGTGTGTGTGTGTGTGTGTGTGTGTGTGTGTGTGTTTGGGGTGTTTAAGCACAAAACGGTTCAGCATGATGAATTTGTAATGCTAAAGTTTTCCATAAGAAATTCTTTTGAGTTTTAAGAAAATATTTAAGGAAAAAACAGTTACTATTGTTCTATTCAGAAAGCACAGTATACCACTTAACTCAGCAGCGTTCTTGTCAGCACAATGTTCTTGTTTAGTGTGAAGAAAATGTGTCCATGTTGTTGTCATGGAGATGAAGAGCAGGTTCTCTCTCTGGTTAGTTATTGTGTGATTTAAAGATAAAGTAAACCACCTGTCTGCCTGGTATGGTTGCCATTGTAGTTATGACCTTCAGGTCCTAAGATACTTCTTTCCTTTTACAAGCCGCTCCCAGGCTTTTCTGCATTTCAATATTCATTTGAAATCATTTGTTCTTGTTGAATTATTATTATTATTTTTTGTATTTGTGTACATGCCTTAAACTGTGCCTGGACGTGAATGGACAGCCTAAATGCTAAGTAACACTGCCAAGACAAGAGTTATGAGTCCCCATTGCATGACTTGCTTAGTAATAATGTGTTTATTTTGGTCCTTCTGCTGAATCATCTCTCTCTTTCTTGCTTTCTTTCACTCTCTTCCTCACCCTCTCTTTCTATCTCTCTTGTTCTCTCGCTTTCCCTCCATGTCTATCTCTTTTTTTATCTGTTCTTTTGTTACACTCTCTCTCTACTGACTCATCTTGGTGACCTCTTTGAGATAATTTTGTGAATGGGAAACTAAGTGCTTACCTACTGTATAATTCATGGTGTTCCTCATTCCCTCTCTGAGAGTTCTGATGAGCCAAGACCACTCTGGGCTTTGATCATTAGATGTTCTTTAAATGGACAACCTGTTTGTATTGGGCTGCTCCTACAAAGCTCTCTTTTAAAGAAGAGGACACATCAAACCCAAAGTAATTTATTAGTCCAGCAGTCCATCTCTGTGGATGTAAAACCATATTCTCTTAGAATCCGTTGCTCATCAAGTACATGTAAGGAGAAGGGCTGTCAACCCTCCACAGTGAATAGCACTCAGTGGCCTTTCCCCTCTCTGATCGTCAACAGCAAACGCCTACAGTACCTCACCTACTTCAACTACCACATATACATATACAGTTGAAGTCGGAAGTTTACATACACCTTAGCCAAATACATTTAAACTCAGTTTATCACAATTCCTGACATTTAATCCACATAAAAAATCCCTGTTTTAGGTCAGTTAGGATCACCACTTTATTTTAAGAATGTGAAATGTCAGAATAATAGTAGAGAGAATGATTTATTTAAGCTTTTATTGCTTTCATCACATTCCCAGTGGGTCAGAAGTTTACATACACTCAATTAGTATTTGGTAGCATTGCCTTTAAATTGTTTAGCTTGGGTCAAACGTTTTGGGTAGCCTTCCACAAGCTTCCCACAATAAGTTGGGTGAATTATGGCCCATTCCTCCTGACAGAGCTGGTTTAACTGAGTCAGGTTTGTAGGCCTCCTTGCTCGCACATGCTTTTTCAGTTCTGCCCACACATTTTTCAAAAGGATTGAGGTCAGGACTTTGTGATGGCCACTCCAATACCTTGACTTTGTTGTCCTTAAGCCATTTTGCCACAACTTTGGAAGTATGCTTGGGGTCATTGTCCATTTGGAAGACCCATTTGCGACCAAGCTTTAACTTCCTGACTGATGTCTTGGGATGTTGCTTCAATATGCCCACATACTTTTCCATCCTCATGATGCCATCTATTTTGTGACATGCACCAGTCCCTCCTGCAGCAAAGAACCCCCACAACATGATGCTGCCACCACCGTACTTCATGGTGCACCAGTCATCCAAACATAACGATGGTCATTATGGCCAAACAGTTCTATTTTTGTTTCATCTGACCAGAGGACATTTCTCCAAAAAGTACGATCTTTGTCCTCATGTGCAGTTGCATACCATAATCTGGCTTTTTTATGTCAGTTTTGGAGCAGTGGCTTCTTCCTTGCTGAGCAGCCTTTCAGGTTATGTCGATATAGGACTCGTTTGACTGTGGATGTAGAGACTTTTGTTTCTTCCAGAATCTTCACAAGGTCCTTTGCTGTTGTTCTGGGATTGACTTGCACTGTTCGCACCAAAGTATGTTCATCTCTAGGAGACAGAACGCGTCTCCTTCCTGAACGGTATGACGGCTGTGTGGTCTCATGGTGTTTATACTTGCGTACTATTGTTTGTACAGATGAATGTGGTATCTTCAGGCATTTGGAAATTGCTCCTAAGGATGAACCAGACTTGTGGAGGTCCACATTTGTTTTTCTGAAGTCTTGGCTGATTTCTTTTGATTTTCCCATGATGTCAAGCAAAGAGGCAATGAGTTTGAAGGTAGGCCTTGAAATACATTCACAGGTACACCTCCAATTGACTCAAATGATGTCACTTAGCCTATCAGAAGCTTCTAAAGCCATGATATACTTTTCTGGAATTTTCCAAGCTGTTTAAAGGCACAGTCAACTTAGTCTATGTAAACTTCTGACCCACTGGAATTGTGATACAGTGAATTATAAGATAAATAATCTGTCTGTAAACAGTTGTTGGAAAAATGGTTTGTGTCATGCACAAAGTAGATGTCCTAACTGACTTGCCAAAACTATAGTTTGATAACAAGAAATTTGTGGAGTGGTTGAAAAGCGAGTTTTAATGATTCCAACCTAAGTGTATGTACGCTTCTGACTTCAACTCTGCATTCCTTTTAACTTTGACCTCTTATCTTTCAGCGGTCACGTACACGAACAACTACAAGAAGACGACCCCTCCGCCGGTCCCACCCCGCTCCACCTCAGGCTCCAAGCCCCTCATCTCCGTCACTGCCCAGAGCAGTGCAGAGTCCACCCAGGACACGTACCATGAGGGCAGGCACCCTCGAGGGTGGGGGGATGGGCTGGGCCTGAGCCTGGGCAGGGCCCTGTATAACTCCACAGACAGCCTGGACAGTGCCAAGGCCGTGACCATAGCCATGGAGGCAGCTGGGCTGAGGTCTGGGAAGAGGCACCCGTCCACAGACCGTCACAGTCACAGCTCAGTGATGACCTGTGATAAAGCCATCCTGGTGTCCAAGGCTGAGGAGTACCTCAAAACACCACGCTCCTCCATAGGGATACAGGTGAGGGACACACACACACACACACACACACACACACACAGGCCTACACATTGTGCATACACACACCCACACATTCATAAGGTCACACACTCACACATCCCATTCTCCTCTTGATCTAAAAATGGCACCAATGAGTCATCTTACTGCAATCCATTCATTTGTTTTCAACTTGCTTTACTGAATGAGTCTCTCTCGCCCTCTCTCACTCTATTGTGACCCTGAGAATAAGGGGCTTGATCACACACGCAGTCTGCGGACGTCAGATGTGTCCATGCCCCTGAATAAAACAGACAGACCGGTAGACAGGCATCCCTTCAGACTGCACACAGCCTTTCATCAATAGGGAATATTAGAGTTGTTCTGCTTGTTTGTGGAGACAGGTGAGTCTCAGTCACCCAGAGATGATCAGGCAGCCTATCCTAGGGGATGAATGATGATGATTTTAAGTGGCTGAGCTAAACGTCGTTACGCTCATCGTGGTGGGCCTGAATTATATTGGTTTTCAAATTGGCTCCAGTGATGTGTGTAAAATACAGAAGCATTTTGATTAGAGATGGCTGGCAGTGTGAAGGTCCACGGTTATTGAAACCACCAGAAGGGCTGCATGGAATGCAAAAAAATGCATCAAAACTTCCTACAAAGTGTATCTTTAAACTGTGCCACTAGTATTTGGCCGGTGTAGTAAGATCAATCTAAATTCACCTGCATCATCACAAACCTCCTGGAGATATACAGTACAGTATAATTAACCTCTGGAAGTGTAGCCTATAGCCTATAATTTGACCTTTCACCCCTTACTTCTGGCAGGACCTCAATTTTAATCCTTAGCCTTTGACCCTTTCTGCACTTTGAGTTTTGACCCCGCTGTGTTTGAGTTTTGGCCCCTCATCTTCTGGGGGCCATTAAAGTGTACGGTGTCCGTATTGGGACAGTGTAAGAATGGATCCTGTAGCAGGACCTTACTCTCACGACCAACCTACCTTCATCTCAGTGAGACTAAACCATGTCTGAGTAAAATGCTGATGCCTACAGTTTCCAAAGTTTTCACATCTGTGCTGTGTGTGTAGTATATGTGTGTATAGCGTAGTGTGTGTGTGTGTGTGCAACATGATGTGTGGGTGTTCACCAAACCAGTTTTTTTCTGTCTCTGCCAGCACACTTTGAACATTGCCCAGGCTCTCCAAAATATCTCCTCTCCTCATCCATCATAGAGCAGCAGTCTCTCTGAAATGGACTTTGCTTTGTGCCAGAAAGTAACAGAGGTCACCTCAACCAGCAGCAACTCACCGCTGACTTTCTTTCTGGGAAAGACGGGGGGGGGGGGGGTCAGAGCACTGTCACCCGTTGTGCTGTTTGTACCAGGCTACTCTGCAGTGTAACATAATTTACATTTTACCTCAGATGAAAGGGAGCTAGAAGACTAACTACTTCTTTGCTCAAACCACTAAAGGGTGGGCTGTATCAGCTGATCATCGCTAGTGTAGGCTAGATGAATGAGCTAGTTAACGAGGCTATGCTGTCACAACTAACTGACTAGTCTTTACTTGATTTGAATTTGTTCTGCTATTGACAGCAAACTGCTGTTGCTTTCTTCCCTGTCCCTGTACGTGAGACGACACATGATAGCAATTGCAAAGCACACCTACACGCGGTATTCATTTCAAACTCACTGCCCGGCGGATGTGCATGTGACGAGGAAGAATGCAGCAAGGCACTGCCACGCTCGTGGTGGCAGAAGGCCAGTGGAGGGGACATTTTTTCAAGATAAATGACTTCATGAGAAAGGATGTAGTTTGATAGGCAATTTGTTGCATTTATAGTTGCAAGAAAGAAAATAGACAAAACATTTAATAAAAAGTATTTAGTAAAAGAAAACAACTTTTTTCATAGGAGGGCAAAAGGGCTCTATCAATGCACATGGCTACTAGACATGAACACACACTCCTCCATTCGTTTCAAACCACTTAAAGCTAAAGAGTTATTAATGTGAGTGTGGAGCTTTTAAGGCTTAAGGCTCTCAGACAGACAGCCGTTCCAAGCTGGCTCTAGTCAGGATTCTGCCTGCGTCGGCTGGAACACTCTGTCAGGGTCAGGCCATTAACTCAGAACTGGGGGAAGGTGTGATCTCTCAGAGGGAAGGAGGATTCAAATGTGGATGAATTGATTTTCAAATTACCCTGCTAATCATATAGTAAATTGTAAAATTAGAAGTCTGCTGTTCTCACACTTGTGTTACTCATCAGAGACACAGCCTGGGAGTGGGCTGCTCAAGGACTAATTCTAGCTACCACACACACCTGCCTCCCAAATATTACTAGTCCATGTAGACTGTAGGTTATATGTAACTTCAGGATAAAACCTTTATTGACAATACTTCTAATAAAGGGCCAGCCATACAGGATGCAATGGTTTTTGTTTGAAATACAGTCGGGTCCATAATTATTGGCAGCTTTGATAAAATGATTTTAAAAAGACTATAAAATGAATAATACAAACACATTTCATGATCCAAAAAATGTGAGGAATTCTATTATTTTATACTAATGCAATTGCTCAATTGGGGTTATTGTCTTGCTGGAAGATCCACTTGCGGCCAAGTGTCAGCCTCCTGGCTAGGGTAACCAGGTGTTTGGCTAAAATGTCACGGTACTTAGTAAAGTTTATGATGCCTTTGACCTTAACAAGGGCCCCAGGACCAGTGGGAGCAAAATAGTCCCATATCATCAGAGATGCCCCACCATATTTTTGTAATGCAGTCTTTTTTGCTCATCTTTATTAAGGGTTCCAATCATATGGAGAGAGTGAGGTTCAGTTAGAGGATCCGTGCACTCTCAGGACAAACAGGGATCAGTCTCTATCATCCCTGGCCAGCACCATGCACCAATGAACACTAACCAAAATCTGTGTGTCTGTGTCATACACCAAACCTCTAGTGATCACACCTCGGTAACTCCCTAATCAGGTTTTGTAATAGGTTTCTTTTTTTTTTAAACTACCACCACTGTGTATCTCCACCACGGCAGCTTGTTGTTGGTATAAATCACTGTGCTGAGGGTGTAGACAAACTGGTTGTGTTCGGTTGGGTTCTCTGCCTCCATAAATCACACTGCAGTTATGTTCTGACAGGCCGCTTAGAGTTGAGGAGGTGCAGCACCGGCCCCAAACCAATAACCCCACGGACACCTGGGAGTGGTAATAATGAGAATACTGTTGCTGTGTTATTATGCTGCATTAGGTGGAAGCAGCCACCGACTCGGAGTCAGAAAGTAAAGGGTCGAAGGAATACCATTCTGTGGGGATCCAGGTGGAAGCTGACAGACGGTAAAATTACTTTTTTAATAGGTTCCTTTTCCCATTTCTGGATTTGTGCTAATCTTTAACAATGTGTTGTTATTAAAGTCACCAGCCTTTCCTCTTTCTCTACCTGGGTGTGTTTGTTTACAATATCCCTTGATGGTCTAAATATTTGCTTTCCCTAATCTGTGTCTTAGAGGGCAGGGCAGGTTGAAGCGCTCCAACAGTGTAACAGCCTCTGTGCAGGCTGACATGGAGATGGAGGGGTTTCCCACCATGGAGGACAAGGGCCTACAGTTTGGAGGGGGCTTCCTAGGGGGGCACTCTGAGCCCAGCACGCCCACCCAGTATGGGGTGCGCACCGTCCGCACCCAGGGCCTCTTCAGCTACCGGGAGGACTACCGGACCCCTACGGAGCCCCCTTGCCCCCAGCAGACCTCCAACGAGACCACCTGGCAGCTAGAGCCCCCCTCCCCCAGGGAGCCAGCAGAGTCGTCGGGCGAGTCGGGCCGGACGTCCCCCGCCTTGCGGAGGGATGGAAGCTGGTTCATGCAGCTGCTCCACGCAGAGACCAAGAGGATGGAGGGGTGGTGTAAAGAGATGGAGACAGAGGCGGAGGAGAACGACCTCTCTGAGGACAGTGAGTGGGATAGGAGTCAGAATGTACAGTCAATTAAGCAGACATTTTTCTCCCATAGAGACTCGCAAGACTTTCCTATGACAGATGATCAGTTGAATGTCTGTCTTTCAGTCCTAGGTAAAATCAGGAGTGCGGTGGGCAGTGCTCAGCTCCTTATGTCTCAGAAATTCCAGCAGTTTTACTGGTTGTGTCAGCAGAACCTGGTGAGTAACAAGTCACTGTGTGTGTGTCTGTGTACATACGGTATGTGAGCGTGTTTGTGAGTGTGTGTTTAAAAAAAAAACTTGCGCTACTCTGTGAAAGGAAAGGACACAGTTATATCGGCTGCATTCCTGTATCCACCAGCACGGTTCTCTTGTCTCTTACATAGAATGGCTTAGGCCAACAGGTCAGAAGCTTTTAAATGCACCATTGAGTGTGAAAAAAAAAAATACTTTTTTTTTGTGTTTCTATCTGAGATGTGAACGTCTTGAGGAGAACAATGAGAGACTGTGAATGTACGCGTTCCCAATGATGCACTCACAGCTCTGACTAGAATACTGAGACGCCCGCCTTTTACAATAAGAACTATTGCCACAGTCCATTCTCTTCATTCTATCAAAAAACCACTCGGAAGGGCTGGAATATATGGACGATACATTCCTTGCCTCTAATCTTACCCCTCTTTATTGATATCAGCCAAATATCCAATATTTCAGATTAAGCCTGTCTTTGCTTGTGAAAAAAATGTGTTGCTATTTTTTGCCATATACAGCGGAAATTGCTGCATTCAGTAAAGGCTGAAAAGTGCACAGGGATTAGTTTGAACTAGTCTTTTATATAGAGTTTTCCTGCTTCTATTTCCCTCACTGTAGGGGAGAGGAGAGCAGTTATTAAAGCTTACCCAAACTGCTGCATCTCTCCATATGACAAAGACAGTTTACAAATAATACTGCATACACTTTCAGAACATGGATTTGAGTCCGTTTGAAGAAGTGCCGTCCGCAAATAAGAGGCTTAAGGAGATGTCTAATTGCGCTTTATCGAGCCCCCCCCGTTTTCCCTCCTGGATAACATAAGCTGGAGTTGAACAAGCTTTCAAAGACAGACGCAGAGTATAGCAGCAGGTTTTATTGTGGGAGGAGCTACAGGATTAAGTCATACTGACACAGGCAAGGCTTATATTTCCCAGAATCCTTTAATGTGTCAGCCTCATTCACTTGCCCAGTATAAATTGATGCTTTTGTATTTGTTTGCTTATGCTGGATTGTGTGCAGACTTCTTTTTGAACCCCCAGCAATATTGATGAGATGAGCCCAGCGCTGGCTTCCCGCTACTTCTCCTTTGGGTCTCTGTGTATCTCCCCTGTGAAGTTTCAGACCGAGACGGTGAATGAGGTAGATCAGTGATGGGGTGAGATCTCAGCCTGTCACAGCCTCTCCACACTGCTATGAGTCACCCATCAGGCCTGATCTTGTGCTGTGCATTCAGAATAGTGCCTCAGTGCCTCTACACCCCCCCACACACAACTCGTCTACCTCTACTCCCAGGCCCCGCCCCGCCACTCTATACTATAGTGGATAACTGGATAAACTTACCCCAGGCTAACTGTAATCTAATTATAGTCTCACAACTTATTGAATTACCCTTTAGCAGGTACTTACTGTATGTACTGTAGTATAAATGTATACTACAGCTTTAGGACTTATATAACTACCAAAGATTTAACTGGTATGTATCTACATATACTGTAGGTCTTAGCATCACTTTCTAGTGGCAGTGACCTAAACTATTGCGTTTAGAACTTGTGCAATTACCTTTTACCAATGTACAGCAACTGTATTTCTTAACACTGAGTAAGTACTGCTTACCATTTTTACTTTCTGAGACCTTCCACTATTCATTGTAATTCAGAGTGAACCTGGCCTTTACTTCAGAGCCTATATATTCACATCTACATCCAGAATGCAGCAGTCTGAAATGCCACCAGACAGTCGGCTGGGATATTGTTGTGCCCTCCAGCCATTCAATATATGAAGCACATAAAGTCACTGAATTAATGGGGGGAGATGGTGACCCGCGACCAATGGGATGCTATGGATCTTATTTCTCAACTCTTAACATCATTACAGAGTTGGAGGTATTGGTTTAGGCTATAGTCTCGCTAATATTGTCTGTGAGGTCAATAGTGTGACTGATTGTGACTCTAGCTGATGTGATGTGATGAATAAGACTTACTGGCAGTGAAAGAAATGTGAGCCCTCTTCATTTCTTCCCATCCTCAGGGGGATTAGAAGGGATTTCTACTTACTGATCACATTTTGTTATGGCTCATTTCAATGGATTGTCCTCCAAGTCCTATAGTCTAACCATGAGATGACAATGGGAATAAGATGCTTGTCTTTTCTGAACTTTGACCTTCTTGCTCCCATGACTTTGCTGGAAACAATTGTTTTATTTTTAGAAAAATATACCATAAATCATTGAGGTTTTCCTCTGTTTGAGGTCTGATAAGGACATCTAGTGGGCTTTGGTAGAAGTGCAACAAATAACTCCTGACGCACACTGGGATTTGAGTATTTGTAATTCAGGCACTGATGTGGTCCTTTATAACCCCTTGCAGGACCCCAGTGCCATGCCCCGCCCCACCTCTCAGGACCTGGCTGGATTCTGGGACCTCCTGCAGCTGTCCATCGATGACGTAACCGCCAAGTTTGACGAGCTGCAGCAGATAAAGAACAACGACTGGAGGCCCGTGGAGAAGAGCCCAGAGAAAAGGGTGGGTAGCGCTCAGGTATACAGAATGCAATGTATTATTTATCTGTTGTCTATGGTGGGTAGTCTCAGTCACAGGGGAGACAGACATAGAAATAGGATCCTTATATTTCTATGGTCACAGATCCAGCTACATTATTAAACCCAGATATGAGATTACTTAGAGCCACGTTGTAGTGGTGTAGAGTGGAGCTGCTCTGTACGCGAGGACAAATGCTTAGTGAAGCATCACTGGATGTCATTGACATTGTGTTTAACTATGCCGATGTATTTCCAGCCACTCAAATGGCTGATATGTCAACTACTGCCTATACAAGTTGAATTCTAGAATAGATTTCGATACGGACAGGATTTTGGTCGAGTTCGTCTCTCTTTCTTCCTGTGTCCAGTTACCACCTGTCGCACCAAAGAAGTCCATGATCGGGAAGAGAGGAGTGACACGGGAGAAGTCTCTTGATCTTCCAGACCGCCACCGCCTGGAAGCACGCAGGAGGCTGATGCAGGCCAAGCGGGCGGCATCCTTCCGTCAGAACTCGGTGTCAGAGAGAGCAGACAGCATCGAGATTTACATCCCTGAGGCCCAGACTCGCCTTTGAGAGGACTGGGACAGGGGTCAAGGGTGAGGGGCGTCTCCCCCCTCAGACTACCCCTCAACTAGACTCTCCTTTAACTAGCCTTTTTTCTAGACTATCTACTGTACACTTCCCTCCTTTATCTGTCTCCTCATGACTTCACTATCATCACCTTCGGAGTTCATCTCCACTCCAGGCCTCACTGAGTAGGATATCACAAAACTCCTCTTCCATCAACAGATATGTATTAGTGGATATACACTGAGTATACTAAACATCAGGAACACCCCCCCTGCTGCTTTTCCCCTCAGAACAGCCTCAATTCGTCAGGGCATGGACTCTACAAGGTGTCGAAGTGTTCCACAGGGATGCTGGCCCATGTTGACTCCAATGCTTCTCACAGTTGGCTGGATGCCCTTTGGGTGGTGGACCATTCTTGATACACACAGGAAGCTGTTGAGCGTGAAAAACCCAGCAGCGTTGCAGTTGTTGACATAAACCAGTGTGCCTGGCACTTACTACCATACTCCATTCAAAGGCACTTAAATGTTTTGTCTTGCACTCACCCTCTGAATGGCACGCATACACAATCATGTCTCAAAAGCTTAAAAATCCTTCTTTAACCTGTCTCCTCCCTTTCATCTAAACTGATTTGAAGTAGATTTAACAAGTTACATCAATTAGGGCTCATAGCTTTCACCTGGACTCACCTGGTCAGTCTATGTCATGGAAAGGGCATGTTTTGTATACTCAGTGTATATCTAAGAACTGGTTCATCATTGGTTCATCTTCTCCTTGGTTTTCCCATGAAAAAGTTTTTTGTTAGTGGAATAGTGTTACATGATAGAATAGCCAACCCCCAAAACTCTCATTAAATTATTCTGGAAGGGTATGTATGTATATTTCAACATTTGCAAAGTGCAATTAAAAAAATGTAGCTTTGAAACCTACCAGCAACCGGAGAGAATACAAACCCAGTTACGAATTGATGACCCCATGATGAGTCCAACTCTTGGTGGAAACCCCTACAATTATCCTACTGTTGTTTTCACAAGATAACAATCACAAAATGATTCAAGTGAACCTATTTGAAAGTTTGAAATACCTCAACTGTACATGCCGCACTGTAGCTTCTGACCAAGAGGCAGGTGGGTCATCCCTTCTGAATTGTTTGTTTTATGCACTCACAGTAAGCTCTGGTTATGTTAAAGTCGTCAAAGTTTAAAAATGCAGCTTTCTACACAGTCAGCTAAAGGTCAAGGGTCATGGTAAAAAAAAGTGATTTAAAAATGTCTAAATCATTCTCATTACCTTTCTCCTTTCCACACTATACTCTACATTGTCCTATACTATTGACATTTCACATGCAATGACATTTACTTGAAGCAGACAACATGTCATACTTTTTTTTCAGAAAAATATTTTACATAATTTCATTGCAGTGGAAAAAATGCTATGGAAGGTTTGCGTAGCTCTTTAAATCAAATATGCGGAAAATAATGCACTTTTGCACTTATCATTCTCTGTATTTCCAAGGGAAATGTACAAACAAAGTTCACAACAGTATTGTTGTATTTGAATTGTAAGAGAGGAAATTAATATTCTTAACCACGTGGGTGATTTTTTCACCTCAATCTCTCCATGCCTTCCTACATATCATGTTGTATCAAAGTAGTGCTGTCATTTCTGCAAACATCTAGCCCGTCTCCTACCCTTGCTGCCAACCCAGGAATAACAGTGTCTGTTCAAACAACACATAAGTTACATTGTTTCATTGAGTAGAACGCAGCTTGCACAATCTTGGAGAACGTTTCTATTGTTGATTACCTACCAGACAAGTGCAGTGTGTGAAAAGTATTTGTACCTTTTCTAGGAACCGCTACAAGGTAACACTGTGAAACAGTCCCAGAGGGAAGAGGTATGAAGGAAGAAACCTCTCCAGGATTTGATTTAGTGACTAATGCTTTTTGATACCGGCTGATAACAAAGACATGAAAAATGTGACGTTGTAGAGATGGACTTGTTCTCTTGTGTGTGGGATGGCACTGCAGGGAATATGAGTCATTGGAACACTGGGGTTATTTTCCCCTCACACAGCTCAGACATGCACTCCAGAGGCCTACTGTGATGTAGAAGTGGAGGGGACTGTATAGTGCCTGGGTCACAGTAACACAGTGAATGGTAGTGACCAGGGTTTGGATCAGTTCCCGTAAGAGGCTAGAGGAGGCCTGAAAAGGCCTGGGACTAGATTTGTTGGGGTGAGGGATGAGGTGTGTTGATTTGAGGGGCACTTCTCTTCTCTGCTGAATCTGACTAATACTGTGCACTGTAGTGGTGTATAAACTCGATTACCCCTCGTGATGACCGGCTATCACATACTTGACAAACCTTGAAACTCCTCTGCTGTTGTAGGACATGTTAAAATGTGATATTACACTGATAGCCACGAGGCTAGTCGGCATCAGCATTGCCAATCCTATTGTAGCTGAGTTATCTAATGTTATCTAAGACTGCAGACATCAGGACAGGCTGATTCTGCTGCAGACTGGTGTCTAATTTTACTAATAGACTGGAATTGATTTTATAGGTTATATTTTGGGGTAATGAGCCAAGTCACTGGTGCTACTTTTTGCTCAATCGATCCAGTACTGGGTAAACAATCAATGCAACACTTACAGTAGCACTCTCATCTAATTGATACGGCTCTAAACTATCTATTTTTGGGACTGAGAAAATGATGATTGTTTATTTTTGCTAGTAGGCTGCGTACGCCTGGCTTCTATTGTAACTGGTGCAGGGAGAAAGAGACTTGTTTTGCTGCAGTCAGAGCACTGTACCTTTCAGCAGTCTGGAGTCACTTTGTGTCCTGTTTGTGTTGAAGGAACAGTCTTGTTGTGGCACTTTGTTGACAGCTTCAGGAACAGTGTGACTGGAAGGTCACCGTGCCTCTGAGTCCACTCGCCAATCGCGGCGCAGAGACATGACCCCACCGTCACCTTCTCAGTGGCCCAACAGTCACTATGTGTCATCTGTATGTCATCCTTACATTGCTAGAAGATACTGTTTTGATAGCCTTGTCGTGGGGGTCAGTTCAATTATAGATGTTTGTAAACGACATAAACAAGGCACATTTTAGAGGACATTTTGAAATGTTTTGCAGCATATTACAGTTGCTTGCAGGATACAGAAAATAGTTGCATTTTCTTTTGATCATTTTATCTTTACCTCATATTTTATAAAAATGATTTATGTCTTCCATGGCTTCATTTTGTATCATGACTAGTTAGGGTGGATGAAACGAGTGTGAGTGTAGAAACATTCCCTTCCCCGGGGAGTGAAAATCTGGCTGCTGTCTGCATACATCTATCTCAGTGATGTCATTTCGTTGGAGGGAGGGAACCAACCTAGCCAAAATGACAGGGTATAGTAGCTGTAGTGCACCGTTATCTGTCGTGCAGGAAGCCAGGATCTGTGTTGGCAGGCTAGCGATGTTCCCCTGCTGTTCCTACAGTTTTACACAGACAGACGTGCAGCAGTGGCAGAGAAAGACTCACACTGACACATGCTGACTTAGGACAGGCTGGGATCTCTGCTTTGAGGTGTACTTGGTGTTGTTCCATGCTGCAGTAGTTCTGTAGGTGGATGGAGATGGTAGCTGTGATGGAGGTTGTGATGGGGTTTTCTCATATACCCCAGTGTGCTGGTTACAGAAAGGGGGCTTAATTAAGTGTCATCCCTTTAAGGTCCTTGGAAAGAGCTACCAGACTGCCTCAAAGGCCCTTGAAAGCAAAAGTGCTGATGGTTGTACTGTACTGCCTCTACTGTTGAGGATAACATGGTAAATCACAGCAGTATGTGGGTTACATAGATCTGGTTCGTCTCTATATCAGCCCTGGCATCCCTGGAGGATACACTCTGATATCCTCGCTGCTTCTTTTACTGTGTGTCATTGAAATGACAGAGGTGTGTGTGTGTGTGTGTATTTTTATGCAAATTCGTCAGGGTTGGTGTGCTTGCGTGTGTGCAAGCAAGCAAGCAAGCATGTGAGTTTGCTTCTATGAGTGTGTGCCAAATATTTTAAATTATCTTCTCTTCCTCTTGTTTTCCTGAGTGAGACAGCTGTCCACTACGTTGGCTCATATTTCAGACGTATTGTCTCCTCTACAGTACCATTTCCAATTGGATTCCATCCAGATAACCCTAAATGCTCATAGCAGCATTATGAATGGTGACATGATGGCCTAAGGAATGGCAAGTAGCCCAGGTAGAGAGCCAGCAACTCTGATTGAAAGTTCAGATTCAATCTATACACTATGGCTTTAGCAGCATATTCATGCATAGCTTAGCTTCTTTTTTTCAATGCTTTTATGTCTGTGTGATGAATATTTGACAGGTCGAGGGGAAATGAAAAAGTGGAATACACAATTTTACATAGAGGATCGGAGGAGTTTATAGTGGATGTTCAGTATTGAAAAGCAGGATGCTTTTTTTACTACCCTTCCATTTATGTGAGTAATTCTGTACATTTGAATTACTCACTATAATGTTCCATTTGATACATACCAGTGCCATTTATAGAATAACAAATTGTGCTATAAAAATGTATCTATCCTGCCACAGACAACCATCAGTTCTCCACTGTTGGTAAAACTAGATACTTTCAGGATACTCTGCCCTTTCTGAGCCCACCATTACATAGCTGTCATCAAAGGGTTGTATTGCTGTTTATCTGCCTGCTTTTGCTGTTCTTCGCTTGTAAGTACAACTCACAGTGCCATTTGAGTCCTTTAGATGGCGCTCAACTTATTTTTTTTGTGTAAAAAAAAAACAATGACATGGCTATTTCTAATATTTTTTCCACTTGATTTGTTACCCATGATCTTTTCCATGTCCACATATTGATTCTGTATGTCTGTATGTCCTAATGTGTCAACTCTTGCAGAATACACATGGACACCAGAGGGTGTTTGTGTGTCATTTAAAACCAGGCAGTTAATTCCAGGCTATAATGTCCATGGGATATTGTGTCAGCTTTTGTGGTTATAGGGATTTTGTGCGGGGTGTAAAAGGCCAACTAATTGGGCATGAATTGTCTGGAAAATAAAGTCACTGGTAGATGTAGTTTGTTTTACTTTTTATTTTGTTTTATCGTCTTCACATAAAGCCGACAAACTGGTACCACAGATAAACATAGTATTTAGTTTAGCTTCATTCTAATGAAGGCAGCAGAAAAATAATGCCATATTCGTTGATTAGGCAAATGTGGAACTGCCAACTTCTGTAGTTCACCACTCTTCTATCACATGCTGTGATGTTTATTGTTCATTCGCAACAATCACATGTCCCTGTTTCTCCCAAAAATTATGGATTGGGGTCTAGGACAGTTCCTCTTCATCGATGGCCACACTACATGTTTGTTTGTCTATCTGCTTTTAGTAAATATGAAATCTTTTGACGGGACTTTTTCTTGAAAATATTGACATTGTAGAGAACCATCAAGATAGACTTTTACACCACTTCCTTGGTCTCGGAATGTGAAATGACTCAAAGTACTAGACAAATTAAAAAGGTAGTTGTTTAGCTAAAACTATTTTCATCTCTTGTATATCATATCTATAGTGAGGATGAATATAATGCCAAATATTCATTATTTGTAAATAAATATATATAAATATATTAATATATAATATATGCCTCATTGAAACTGCTTTTATTAATTTTCTGCTTTTATTAATGTTTTGTTATCAATTTGTTCCTTTGTTCTGGTTATTTTTGATAAGCTGTTATGATGGCATGCAGAATACTGATACGGAATGTATAATTTGTTTATTCATTGTTTTTTAGTTAATACTGTTACATTTATAAATTAATTATTCACCTGTTTATCAAAGATGCATTTATATATGTTTTATATATTATAGTGTTTACTGATTTTCTCACTGTATTTTTTTCTGTTATTTTAAACACATCACTGTAGTTCTGTATTTTACACATTTTTCAGAATTAACTCTTTGAAGATTTTGCCTCTTAAAAGTAGTTTAATCATTGCTGATATCATCTGATGTAAATACTTCTGCAATTAAATTTTTTGATGAAAAACATTTAAGTTTGAGGGACTGGGTAGTGTCTCGTTATTTTCTTTTCCTCCCTCCATTTAAACAACTAGGTACTGCATGCAATGTAATGAACTAATTACTGAACTCTATGAAATGATCATGCCGCCTATCATACTGCATAGAGAGGACAATACCTAATTAATCATTAAAAAGAGCCTCAAGACATACAGATAAGATGCCGTCATGTACATTTGGGCCAATAGAAACACGGTAAAATGCTTGCCAATAGGAGAGCAGGGAAAATATCACAGGGCGGGATTTCCTCTTGTCAAATTGAATTCATATGATAACTAACCCGCTTCTAAAATCACAGACAGCTCTGTTTGACAATAATGGACGAATAAGGTAAGTTATTATTAAGATTTTTAAGCCCAAAAAATACGCTTTGCTACAATGGCAATGACTCTGCATATACTGTTGGCTTGTTAGCCAAAGCATTTAGTTTTAGTAACGTTACATTATGTTCGGTTACATTTGAGAATATAACATGCAATAATGTTGCAACTGAGGTATTGTAAAAACGTGGAGTATTTCCAGAGACCATTTAGTATGATATGTTACAGATTCCAATTTGTTGTGGCTAACGTTAGCTAACTCAAGGGGTTAGGGGTTAGGTAGGTAAAATGGTTAGGGGAAGGGTTAGCTAACATACTAAGTAGTTCAAGTTCCTTATTATTTAAAATGCTAAAGTTGTCTGTTGGGATTCAAACACACAACACCTTTAGGTTGCGAGATGTTCCCATCCACCCTGACCAACCATCCTTTGGGTTGCTAGACGTTTATCTTACATGCCTGACCTACCACCCTCCTATAATTTTTGCCTTAAAAGTAACCTATCTTATGTAATCATATCAAACGTAACATGTCATACTAATTTACATGTCTCGGATTTACATTTGGCTATGTTCCGTTCATGGGGCTCCGGAGTAGTACAGCGGTCTAAGGCACTGCATCTCAGTGCTAGAGGCGTCACTACAGACAACCTGTTTCGAATCCAGGCTGTATCACAACTGGCTGTGATTGGGAGTCCCATAGGGCGGTGCACAATTGGCCCAGCAATTGGTTACAGGTTACGTTTATGAGACCAGTCTGATCGCAATTGTGCCAGAGTGAAAGAACATCAGTCAACAACATTAACAATGTTACAGATTGTAGTAAAGTGGCCTGTGTTTTTCTTTACTCTGTAACAACGTATCTAACTGATTGAGCTGTTGTTGCTAGTCTGATTTAATCAGGTTGCACTACACAATTAATTGGTACTGCCTGAAACGAATTCCTGCAGAATCGTGGTGATGTTCCTTACAAGCCAGAATGTTGAATGAAATGTTATTTGAACATATTCTACCGGTTGTCTGTGCAGTTTGTCCTTCAACTGCTCAACCTCCCCTAATTCAGATTATACAATTTTCATTATCATGGCATGCTTGGTTCAATAGCTTTTGAGAGCGAACTGAATATCCAGTATAAAACTAATTTGACCATACACCTACTGGCTCTCTAAAAAGTTTGGTTAACGATACTTTTCTGTAGATATTTTGTCTCAAATTTCCAGCAGCTGAAGGGCAAACCGCTTGAGTAAATGTAATTTTATTAAACATTCTGACTTGTAAGGAACATTTACACAATTTTGCAGGCATTAGTTTCAGGCTGTGTATACCAATTAATTGTGTATTACAGCCTGATTAATCAGACTAGGTTGTTGGAAACTCAATTGACACATGGTCAGATGAATTGCCTCAGATAAACAGGCGCCTGGTATCTTATGATATCGTCTGTCAAACGAAAGATGTGAAATCACTCACTTCTCCATTCTTGTGCCTCTGTCATTTCAAGCATAGCCAGAAGTTAACATACCAAAATCACCTTATCTTGGGTCAATAACTGATGGTTTTGGTTGGGTATAGAAAGTACTGTTCAACGGTCTTATGGGTCATCTAGCACATTTTGACATGTCATAACTATTTTATGAACATTGACCATTGTGTATTGGCTTCAATTTATTTTGCAGGATGGTTTATAACTAACCCATGGGACACCTTACTCAACTCTGTGAGAACTCCGCGGGTGTAAGAGCAACAGACATTATCCACCATCCCACCCACACAAATCAACATGACCTCCCAGCAGGCCAACCCTTTGCCGGCATTCAAGAGCCCCGCTGACCTCAGTCCGGACTACTTCTCCTGGGTCCTTCGCCTCCAGATCATCAGCCTGGGCTTTGCCTTCTACACTGCCATTTTCTTCCTCTCCCACCTGGTGTCCACAGCCTTCTCCCAGACCTACCACTCTCTGCTGGCCAAGGAGAAGGTGTTCTGGAACCTGGCGGTCACACGGGCCGTATTCGGCCTCCAGAGCACGGTGGCAGGCTTACGCGCTCTAACCGAAGACTCTGCCTTGTCAAGGGACAGGATAAGAGGTCAGGAGGACTGGTCGTGGTTCACCGTGCTCACCGCCACGGGCTTCTTCCTGTTTGAGAATGTGGCGCTGCATCTCTCCAGTGTGGTGTTCAAGTCCTTCGACCTTGCTCTGGCTACCCACCATTTCTTTGCCCTGTCGGGGTTCACTGGGGCTGTGGTCTGGGACTCACTAGGGCATTACCTGCCAATGGTCACTCTGCTGCTGGAGATGAGCACGCCTTTCACCTGCATCTCCTGGATGTTACTAAAGGTAGAGTGTTTGTCTTTCTGGTGTCTTTCATCATATACAGCAAAATGTTGTTGTTTGACTCCATTTGTGAAGCTGTACTGAAAGATTTTTTTAAACAGTTGTTTTGCTGGTGAGCTAGACATAGAATGCACAGAGATTTCAATTCCTCTTTTCTGTTTACGTACTCAACACTGAGACCGTGCCATGATATGCAGCAGCGATAAGTGAAGGTGGCCATTCTGAGAAAGGGGAACTTCTAGGCAAAAATGGACCCAAATCACATGAGAATTCCACTTTTGTTTTATTGCCCAAGATGTTATATGCAATCCATACATTGTTATAGATATCCCCAAACACTGTGGCAGTCTTTATCCCCTACCCAATCAGTACATTTCCTTCTCTAAGTATCTCTCTCTTCTCTCCCGTCTAGGCGGGCTGGGCAAGGACCCTCTTCTGGAAGGCCAACCAGTGGGTGATGATCCACATGTTCCACTGCCGCATGGTGCTTACCTACTACATGTGGTGGGTGAGCTGTAGTCACTGGGGGGAGATGAACATGTACGTGGCTCTGCCCCAGCGAGTCCTCTTCTACACTGGCCTGGCCCTGCTCACAGTGCTTATCAACCCCATCTGGACACACAGGAAGACCATGCAGCTCCTCAACCCTGTCGACTGGAACTTCAGCAACAAGCCATTGCCCAACGGGTCCAGTGGAGAACGGGAAGAGAAACCTCATGAGAGCTAAACTGAGCCAAGGACTGTGATCCTGTTTTGTACAGTTACCTTTCTTTTACTATGATTGTAAAGGAGAGGAAGTGTGATTCAAAGTGAGAAATGGTCTAACTTTGGCTTTTAAGTTTGTAAAGGAGAGGAAAGGCCATTTTTTAAAATACTATTTTCTTACTAACTAGCTTTTAGTGTTTGAAGTATTTAAAGTTTTACTGAACTGTGTTTTTAAGGTTCTCAGTATAGGTCTGTTGTCTCTACAAGACGTGGATGAAAGGGCCTTTGACGACAAGAAATGTCATAGGTGAACTTAGTTTTATAGTAGAAAAGTGTTGGCCTGACCCGTATGCCGTTGGTTATTCAGTTTTTGACGGTGTTGCTTTAAGTGGGAGTGCAGATGAACAGAGAGAAAGGCATATTATTGTTCTGTCTACTCAGTTCAGCTTCCAGCAGAAAGGTGTGAATGTACTAGTTAACCTCTCTGGAATGGGGTGTTGGCTTGTTTGAAGTTCCCTGATGCGCCAGTGGTCTTTGCACTTACTGGTAAAGTGTGTGTGTGTGTGTGGTCACTCAAACACTATGTGCCGAGCAAAGACCAGTCCATGAGGCAGCAGATTTACTTGCTGAGAACAAACTCAGTGACAGACTGAGACTGGGTCACGATTTGGCAGATGAGGAAAGTCTAACAGCTTTCGAACGTCATTGGAAGGCAAGCAACTTCTTTCTGTATTGTAAAAAATGCTTTCTGACTTGCTTCAGAGTAGACTGTAATGTGTGCTGGTAGTGTTGTGTGCTCTAGTTGAATCTTTATCAATTAATTTAATCTTGAGAAAATGGTTCCTGTATTCTGTGGATGTCTGAGTCGTATCTTTGATAGTGGGGTTGACTTAATAGTATAGACTCCTTGTAGACTCTCTAAACGTCTGACAGTGGATGCTAAGAGAGCTGTGAGAAGCAGCGTTGTTTTCAGCGGTGGTCACCAAAGGGAGTGGATAGACTCCAGGGTGGCAGGGTAGCCTAGTGGTTAGTGTTGGACTAGAAACCGGAAGGTTGCAAGTTCAAATCCCCGCGCTGAGGAGGTACAAATCTGTCGTTCTTCCCCTGAACAGGCAGTTGACCCACTGTTCCTAGGCTGTAATTGAAAATAAGAATATGTTCTTAACTGACTTGCCTAGTTAAATAAAGGTAAAATATATAAAACAAGCACCACGGTGCAGGCCAAATGGATGGTGATGTCTTCCTTTTGTTACTTATCAACTCTCTCTACCGCTGATCTGTCGGAAAATGAAGTTGGGGGTTAATTCTTTGAGTAATATCTCCTTTGTTTGCTATTTCCTAGACCTATAAACCTGCGATTTAAATCCAGTTCATTCAAGATTTTCGTGAGATGGAGTGTGTGAGTTTGAACCCTTAACCTGGTTGTTTGTGGACAGATGCATTTCAATCCTGTAGTCTAGCATTAAGCTTTTGGAAACTACTCATCCACATTGACCTACATCCAGACTGCCATACTGTACTTCACAAATCCTCTCTTGAATTGAGAGGTGTGGAAAATAGAATAAGAATATATCAATGGTACAAACAACTTATGACACCAAGGCATTACACCGGTGTGCATCACGGTGATGTCATTATAAATTTTGAATAGCTCCTCATGTGTTTATGCTAGAGACTTACCATTTCTTGCAGTGGCTGCAGCTCAATCCCCTTTCTTCTGATTTATAAAGCTTGCGCCCATTCCATAATATGGGGTTTGTGAAAGTGGTATTTCTCTACACAAAGGATCCAGACAAGAAAATGGTCACGGAATCATCTGTAAAACCCGTACTGTTTGAGCTACAAACGAAAAAGTCACCCCATGGAAAGATGAGACTTTCATGAACACGACGGTGTCATATGTTTTGCCCTTTGTCACACGCTTCAGGAGAGTCGTCTGAAGGTAACCCTGGACTGGCCTGTCAAAATGGCCCAACGTGCTTTGGGTTAAAATTTTCACTAATAAAGTGACCAAACACGGGTCAAATTTTTTATGTCTCTCAGATATAGGAAAAATACTTCAAAACCTTAGTCCTTTTGACGGTGTTTTGTGATGTACAAATGTGTTATTCAATGTGTTTTTTTTATGGGCTATAGCAGTAAAGGCCAAATTCAATGTTTTAATTAAATAATTTATATATACAGTATTTATACCTACAGGGGTCCTAAAATTCAAACTGAAATGGTTAAATGATACATTTTATGGTCATCTTTTAAAACAATTCCATATGTTAGCTTAGTAGCTATTGCAATCTAAGGGCTCAGACCCACACTGGTTAAACACACTTTCATTCTCATCTAGATGCTTTTTAGGAAATGGTTAGGTTCAATCTGCTTTGCATCATAGGTTCGTGTTATGTCTTCTGTTAAAATGTATTTCATTAGACATTTTCACACTCAGTATTACATTAGTCATATATCCTAGAACTCTGCTGGTATTGGTTAGAAAGGATATTACAAGTAATTCACATGGGAAAACCTCAACATTCATTACAGTATTTTCATAGTCTTAGGTAATGAGTTTGTAGTTGATTCTTCTGGGTTAAGTGGTTCGAGAGGAAAAGGGGGAACAGGCATCATTTCTTGTTTAGCTTGCTTTTATTTTTTATTACAATAGATTATTGAATTCAAATAGATGCACGACTTAAGACCTTCATAGCCATAATTAACCTAAACTTTATAGTTTTAAAATCTTTTTTGAATTCAGGTTTTATTACGCTTATGAAGTAAGTCTTGTTGTTTAGTTGACATGTTTGCCTGGCATTAAGAATATAGCAATACAATAAAGAAAATGTACACAGTAGCTTTATTTTAGTTGGTTGATGCCAGCTTTAACCAAATACAATGGAGTTATTTATGGGTTCCAAACTTGATTATTTGTATTTCCAGTGGGAATTTTGTCAATCTTTCTTTAAATGTTTTCTACTACGATACAGTCTAATTAGTTCTGAGCTTGTATATTAACAGTGTTGGATTTGCCATTAATGTCTACTATTGTCTGTCAGTGTGATGGATGCTCACATATTCATAGTGTCATTTTCTCAGACTACCACTCAAATCTGTTCACTTTAACATGAGCTGTCAATAAAACCTTTAACATCCTCTTTGTATTGTCTAGTCTATATTTTTGGGGAAATGCATGTTTGTTCTTTATTCTAAACTTTATGGGGAATGAGTTACTGCTGTGTGCTCAATATATTCAAAGTAATATATTATTCTTCCACTAGAAGGCATGATAGGATTGGATGTTATACCTGTCTGGACGCTCAATTATTTCAATGCTGGATGGACAATGGAGACTGCCGCACTTACTTTCTGGTGCTTTTCAGATGTGTGGGGAAACTTTGAGTCTATGACTTTATATATTACAGATTTGGAAAGATACTGTGAGACATCACATTTTTGTCTAGAATAGATGGACATCTGCCTGGAGTTAGTAACGTTTTGGGAATTGTTTACTGTTGATTTATTTACAGCCAGAATAAATACTTTTCACTTCAACGCAATATTGACCCAACTCACCACAGACCAATGGAACTCATATGTGCCGAAATAAACAAACAAGTGTGTAGTAGGCTAGTTACTTCAACTTCAAATTTGACGTGGCAAAGTCAGATTATGATGAGTTTATAAAGTGGGAACATAGATCAATTATATAGATACATCAAATAACTCACATATGGTAATGCATTCACTGATGACTGACTAATGCATGCACAGCTGTTCCAAGGGAGCCACCTCACTGATCACGTGGTACACATTGTCACACACGTACTTCGTCCTAGGCGGGACCTCATGAATGTGATTGAGTGCCCCTTCGGCCAATTAAGGCTTCGCCCCCGAAGTCTCCACCAATGACTGAGGAGGAGGCAGTCTCTTGGATTGAGTCTAATTACATTTTCAAAAGCTTAGGAAAATGGAAAAACAGAAAATTCACTTGGTCGAGCAGAAGTTCATACTCAGTGTTTTGACTGAGATTTGTTTACACATATTTACTGTGGAACTAGAAGGACGTTGTTCATCAGGAGTTTAAATATGGTGAGTTTTATGTTATGGGAATTCAAGAGTGTTTGAAAGTGGTTTATATGTAATTTTGAGACTTTTCAATACAGTAGTAACCACATGTTTAGCTGTATTTGGACGTGAAAGGTATCAGCAAATAGACCAGATCCTACTTTCATTATCCAATTAGTTTTTTTCTCTGCAAAAAAAAGTGAGTGGTCGATCCCTGCTGCGCGGTTATAACGTGGCAAATTGTCTTTGCTAGCATGTATCGTATTGTCAGATGAGATGCAGTGTATTGACTTACAATGTGTCGTCCTGGTTGGTTCTTTTTAGTTCGGCTGCTGTAAACTGTTTGTAAACCTTTTGTCCCTTCATCTTTCCAAGCAAGGCAAAGAGTACATTTTCTAATATGTATTATGCACAGCCTTTCATCACTGATTTTTAGTGTCAGAAGTTGGCAGGGCCAGGGAGGGGACATGGCTGTCATGCAAATTACAATCTTGTGATGAATTGCTAGATGTTCTCTACAAACTCAATGCCTGAAATTTGTGGTGCCCATGTTCTTTTTCAAGGGTGCAGGTGCATGATATCAAGATGTCCTCAGTCATAACATGGATTGCATACCAACAAGTGCAACCTGAATTGTATTATTTTTGTCCACTCCAGACCAAGACACATGCATATCTCTCTCTCTCTCTCTCTCTTCAAACTTTGTACAGTGTATCAAGGTTTAATTCAAACAGTGAGTCCTTAGGGGTGAGTGCTCTGGAACACTTTCTAACTCCACTCCATTAACTTAGTCATGCCATGCATAGCATTCCTCAAAGCAAGTGCATGACTCTAATGATCTGGAACTTTCTTTGGTAACACTTGTATTAATCAGAAAAGTCAAATTTAATCAAACTGTTGGTCCAAGTTGTTAGAGTAGCCTGCAACCCCATCCGATCAAAGAGTATTTCAGGAATCTATGTGCCGTGGGCCAGGCTGCTAAAAGATGGTTTTGATACGGTGAGCGCTTTGATCTTCTCTTGTATTGTCTGGCTCCGTGCTTGTCCAGTTCACTTTTCATCAGAGTTGGGAGCCTGTGAAATTTGCACACACTACATGGTCATTTTCTTAGCAAATAGCCACGTCACTTGGCTGCTGTGAGGACAGATGCCTCCACCCCCGATAATGACTCCTAAAAAAGGATCTCTGGTATTTATGACCAAATCCAGGTGATGAGTCACATGTAGCAAAATTGTGTTCGTACATTGGCTAAAAGTAGAGACTCTGAGCTAGAAAATGTTATACAATGCAGTTGAAGAACAATGAAAGTAATTATGCTTTGAAATTTGATAAAACGTGTAACCCCACTTTTGAGAAAATGGCCGTGAAAGATTTAGTATTCCTACTGTAGAGCTCCGTCTACCCCCATTTCAGCATCGTTCACACCCTCTTAAGCCTTGGCCCCATCCATCTCTTTAAGGATTGGAGTGAACAACCTAAGAATTCAAGACTAAAAGTGGTGTAAGTAAAAGCAAAACATAGTAGTATAGATTTACTTTATCTAGTCCTTGGCCTATATCCTAATCTGACTTTGGTGCAGGCCACGTTGTTCTTCACATTAACGTCTCTGGTAAACACATACTTTATAAAATAATATCGAAGTTTGTCACATGCACAGGATACAGAAGGTGTAAACGGGACAGTGAAAGAGTTACTTGCATAGTGGAGTCTTGTTTAGACCTGTAGCTAGCTAGTTAAACAATTAACCATAATTCCAAATCTAACGCTGCGTTCGAAACAACTGGGAACTCTATGAAAGAAACTCTGACTGGGAAAATGTTATTTTCCACGGTCATCCAACTCGGAATTCCAACTCGGGCCTCTTTCTAGAGCTTCTACGTAGATCATACACGTAATGTTACCGAGCGAACGTTAACTAGCTAGCTAACACTAAGCTTTAACTTGCAATGAAAATTACTTAATGACAAAATTAGAAACGGATAATATCTGAAAATGTCGCTAGACTCTTACCCTTCCATATACATGGATGAACGCTTCTCCCTCCATCATGGTTGCACTAAGTTTGAATATGTAGACAGGTGTTTTCTACAACAGCCATCTTTTTGGACTCATTGCATCTGGCAATCATCTCTCTGCTTCCACTGGGCGTTCCACTGATTTCAAAACTCAGTCAACTTCTTCTGTGACAAGGACACCGTTTCTTCCCCACCACCTCCAGAAAGTAGTCCATCAACATTTTCCCACTGAGCTTTGTCGATAGTGCTATTCACTTCAGGGCAACAATGTTGAGAGCAGTAGCAAAACGTTTTCAGTTGTTCATGATATCTTAAAAAAAAAATCAACAGTAGACAGGATTAGCCACGCATACTTAGCAGCTTATGTTAGACAGAAGCATGCTACATGGCAGACCAATCTGAATTCATCTCTCGGCATGTCCAGCCCATTTTATCTCAGCCAATCATGGCTGGCGGGAATGTTCCTGTATTTTTCCGTGGCTAAACCAACTAGGCTTGTTGGTTTAAAATGTAACAATTTTATTCATATTTACAGATGGCATACACATTTGTTATTAAGGCACATGAAAGTTCACATTCCAGAAGGCATTTCTGTCAAATGTATTTTGAAGAGAAAAAAAGACATAGTGACGTGCAGCGTAGGCCTAGTTTCTTGAAACGGTAACATTTAGGGACTGTGGAGTACTCTTGGCTGTGACCCGGTCTACTGCTGAGCAGTCAGGTAAACCCTGGGCCTGTAGACGGCACGCTCTGCCATGCGTGACACTTCCTCCTGCTGAGCAAACATCACACGTACATCTCCATCTCACCATAAACATAATCTTTGACTTGGCTCAAGAAGCTCTGGCTCCTGGTTTAGGCTTACATGCTGAGGATGATGCGATTACTTTCCTTCAGCATTCTGCCTAGTTTTGTCGTCGGCTTCATAACAGAGGGTTACTTTCAGATTGGAGTGTCTGTTGCTGTTTGTTTTCTTGGTGGTTGTCTCTCACAGATGCAGCTGGATATAATTGCTAATTTCCCAAAGTGTGTGTGTTGGGTCTGTAAGTCCATCCAGTGGGTAGAGGCTTATGGGAAAGCTTCCGAGTGTCTGGCAGAGGGTGAGAGCCAGGCCAGAGTACATAGCAGTCTGCAGAGAGGAGCATACTTCCCATTTTTCAGAGGACTGATCGATCATGCACTTTAAATCCTCCCGTCCACCACTGAGGAGTCACTGATATGTAATGTGGAACGGATCAGCATATAGCACAGCTGTGAAACTGACTGACTGGGCCTTCCTTCCTTCTGCAGGTGGACATGGAAAATTTGTCATGAACCAAAATAAGTGTTTCCCAGCTGTGAACGTCTATGTTCAGAAATGGATATGACTCCAGCTGTATAGCTTCTAGTTCTGTTTTTCAATATTTTTGGACACTTTTCCCTTTTCCATATGAAGGATCTGTGACCTATTATGTTTTTTAAATTTATTCGGGTGACCTAACAAATGTCCTAAACACATTATCTTCAATACCCACTTTGAAGTCTGCATAATGCATATTACTGTAACAATGGAAGCGTTTAACTGGCCTATTGTCATTTGTCATAGTCTGAGGTTGGGAGGCCATTTTGTGCTGTTTGTTCTATTGATATTGAAATGCCTCCAGAGCTATTAGCTTGGCAACTAACAAAGAAAGACCTATTTGGGCTCTCCCTCTCTCTCCCATTGCCTCACACACTGACATAGTGTTCTGTTTTTCTGACAACATGCTGGACTCTCTCTCAAGGCCCCAGTCTGCACTGGATGGGTGGGGACCCTCTTTCTGAGTGACTATGGTGGTAACCTCCATCTTTAATGGGACGTTACATAGCAACTCAAGTGCTACACCAAAGATGGACCACAGCCTGTCGTTTCCATTGGGAACAAATTTGTCATAGTGGGAAAGACGAGCAAGGAGGGGGGCGGAGCCAAGCACAAGTTAGTGACATCCTATTGGTGCGTTCTAGCATGTATTTGCATATTTCTGCTAGGGAACGCCTACTCTGAAGTGCGTGTGTGCAATAACCAAATTTTCCCTTGCATTCCTTTAAAACAATGCAATTTGTAAAAACTTTGACAAATGGTAACTTAGTCCACTCTGTTCATAAGAGATTTTAGACTTGGGAACAGAACTGTATTGATCAAATGTTAGCATAATGTCCTCCATCTTCTCCCACTGCCGGCCACTGGGCTTCCTCTCATCACCATATTTGGTAGTCAATGGAAATGCCAACGGATGCTTCACACTTATACATCCTGTGAAATATCTGTGGCTACACTCTCCTTTTGCCCAGCAACTTCTGTGTTCAAAGGCCTGGACTGAGATGGTTAGAAGGGAAGTTAAGCTAGTCAAAAGGGAATGATTTCATTCACCCCTTCTGTGACGATTGTTCAAATGACTGGATTCAAACCAGGGGCTGTCGTGATGCCTCTTGCACTGAGATGCAGTGCCTTAGACCGCAGCACCACCCGAGCCCATGTACACTACCAGTCAAAGGTTTCAGAACACCTACTCATTCAAGGGATTTTCTTTATTTTTACTATTTCTACATTGTAGAGTAATAGTGAGGAAATCAACTATGAAATAACACATGGAATCATGTAGTAACCAAAAGTGTTAAACAAATCAAAATATATTAGAGATACTTCAAATTGCCTTAATGACAGCTTTGCACACTCTTGGCATTCTCTCAACCAGCTTCACCTGGAATGGTTTTCCAACGGTCTTGAAGGAGTTCCCACATATGCTGAGTACTTGTTGGCTGCTTTTCCTTCACTCTGTGGTCTGACTCATCCCAAACTATCTCAATTTGGTTGAGGTCGGGGGATGGAGGCCAGGTCATCTGATGCAGCACTCTCCTTCTTGGTAAAATCGCTCTTACACAGCCTGGATGTGTGTTGTCATTGTCCTGTTGAAAAACATGACAGTCCCACTAAGCCCAAACCAGTTGGGATGGCGTATCGCTGCAGAATGCTGTGGTACCCATGCTGGTTAAGTGTGCCTTGAATTCGAAATATATCCCAGACAGTGTCACAAGCAAAGCACACCATAACACCTCCTCCTCCATGCTTTACAGTGGGAAATACACATGCCGAGATCAAATTTCCACCGGTCTAATGTTCATTGCTCGTGTTTCTTGGCCAAAGCAAGTCTCTTCTTACATTTACATTTAAGTCATTTAGCAGACTTCTTCTTATTGGTGTCCTTAGTAATGGTTTCTTTGCAGAAATACAACCATGAATTTTCCTCTGAACAGTTGCTGTTGAGATGTCTGTTACTTGAACTCTGTAAACATTTTATTTGCGCTGCAATTTCTGAGGCTAGTAACTCTAATGAAATTATCCTCTGCTTCAGAGTCTTGGGTCTTCCTTTTAGGGCTGGGCGGTATACCGTATTTTACTATATACCGGTATTGATGCAGGTACCGGTTTGGGTTTTTACTTTACCTTCTATAAAGGTATTTGAATGCTTGGTTTGTTAAATGTGATATGCTGTGTGTAATGTCAATTTTTATAGTTTACTCCCCTACTTGAGCCACCCCTTTCTGCTCTCTCTATGCCTCTTTCCAAACAGACCTAGTCCCACCCCCTGTCACTCAAGGAGCGCATTTGTTGTTGCTTGACCACGAGACCCTTTTGTTCCGTCTACATGGTCAATGCAGCAATGTTGACGACAACGATGTTTCCACTTTGATCTTAATATAAATCCACAAGCGTTCTATGATTACAATATTAGTTTGTGTCTCTTACATCTGCAAACAGTTTGTATTTTCTTAACAAGTTAAGCTAAATCGTGTTCGCCACTAATGCTAATAAGTACTGAGTCAGAGCAAACGTAGCTAGCTAATACAGCCTGATACCAGTACTGGTGGAGGCTTAAATCAGCATGTTGTTTGTGCAACAGTATCTTCTAAATCAAAGAGAAATACGTGAAGCATAAATATGTTGGCTATATGAATAAAGATTTAATGTAGCCAAAGATTATAGGGTCCCCTAGGGTAGGAACCAAAGTGATGTTCAGTGTTTCCTGTCACAATAACTCGTCCATGGCATTTTCATTCGTTGTCATGTCAAACACTGTATTCAAAGTGCCCACTATTGTTTATGTTCTATTTCCATGATTCCAAAAGTTCATCCAAGTGTTTTGATCTAAATCGCAATTGCAACATTTGGTTAAAAATAAGGTGTAGTGTTTTTGCCCATATAGTGGCAGTGTGGAAATGATCTCATTTGAGTGCAAGAATGCTGGAAATTATTTTAGGTTGAATTGAACGGTATAAAACAATCAGAATGGAGATATATTCTAAATTATTTCAATGGGTCTATGTGTTGCCACCCTAGGGTCTTGCACTACTCAAAGCTAATTTAGAACTTTTATTATTCAAAAACATAAAATACCGTCAAATTTTTAAAATACCATGATATTATATTTTGGCCATATTGCCCAGCCCTACTTCCTTTGGCGGTACTCATGAGAGCCAGTTTCATCCATAGCACTTTCTGGTTTTTGCACATGAAGAAATGTTTTTAAAATGTTTCGTATTGACTGACCTTCATGTCTTAAAGTAATGATGGACTGTCGGTTCTCTTTGCTTATTTGAGCTCTTTTTGCCATAATAAGGATTTGGTCTTTTACCAAATAGGAATATCTTCTGTATACCCCACTGACCTTGTCACAACACAACTGATTGGCTCAAACGCATTAAGAAGGAAATAAATTGCACAAATGAACTTTTAACAAGTTTAATTAGGAATGCACCGATATGACATTTTTGGCCGATACCAATATCCAATATATATAAAATTGCAGACAAAGGTTACTTTGTTGGCATTTACGAATGTCCCCATTACCAGTAAAACATAATCAAAACCTATTTCATCATACATGTCAAGCAATGAAGTTTCAGGTCTGTCTGTGGCCTCTCTTCCTCGGTGTGTGTACTGTCACTGTGTCCGTTTCCATCTTGTCCGGCTGTGTCTACCATTTCACGTAAACCCTGTTTCTTGTCTGCATCGAAGTAGCGGGCCTTGTACCTAGCAAGAATGTCACCGACTCGCTTGTTCACAGCCTCGAGTACTTTTGCCAGTTTTAACCCCATGGTCTGTGTCGGCAGTTTTGTTGAGCAGGCTTTTCAATGCCATGACTGAGGGTATCACGTCTGCTGCAAACGCAGTTGATGAGCTTATTTTTCGAGTCAGTTTTTCGAATGGCACTAGGAGTGTTCATGTTTCAAACATGTTCTCAAATGCCATTGGAATGGCAGCAGCGGTATGAGAACCAGCACATTCTTGAGCAATATGGCTTTCCTCAGTACGAAATCCTTGTCGACCCACTATGCTGTCAGACTCAGCATGCTCATGGGGCTGACATCGCTGGTCCAAATGTCAGTTGTGAAGCTAATAGCAGTAACGCAATTAGCTCATAGATGTGCGTTTCAGAATTACTGTATAACTCCGGTAGTGCAACATCTGAAAAATAGCTCCTACTTGGTAGTGTGTTTACCGGGGCTCGAGGTGTCGGCGAAAGCCAACATCATCCACAACAGAGAATGGTTGATTGTTAAAGGAATGAATTTTCCTTATCTTAGCGTTAATGGATTTAGCCTTTGATTTGTCTTGCTAAAATGTTCTTAGTCTTTCAAATGACTGCTCGACTTGAACTTGTTTAGTTATTGGAAGTGTGCGCTTAGTATTTTTCTGCTTTGTTCTGTGTAGCGCTGTATTTTTGTGTGGCATCATTACGTTAGATAGGTATGCACATCAGCGTTAAACTAGACATTGGGCCGATGTTGGCATTTTTAGGTAATATCATCTGATTACGATATGCTTACTGTTTTTATTTAATTATTTAAAAAAAAAAATTTGTGCATCCCTACTGTTCATTGAAATGTATTCCAGGTGACTACCTCATGAAGCTGGTTGAGAGAATGCCAAACGGGTGGTTATTTGTAGGAATCTCAAATAAAATATTTTGATTTTTTTTCTCATAACTTGTTGAATTGTATCATGGGAGTCACTCGAAGGTCGCATCTGAAACATGTTGAATGTGGCATGGTTTGTCACATGCTTGTAAACAGTGTAGACTAACAGTGAAATGCTTACTAGAAGGTAGCATCTGAAACACAAAATGTACAAATTACCTCTAGCTGCAGAACATCTCTTTTTTAAAATAATATTTTTTAACCTGAAATGGATACTTACAATGCAAATTCCTTCACCTCCAGTGTCTATTGCAGACTCACAAGTTGACAGTTACCCTGTGGATAATGCAGTGACGGAGAGGCAGTGAAACAATTCCACTCAAGAATAAATAAGGGGCTAGTCAGTTCTATCAAAGACAGCCAACCCTCACTAAGTCTAGCTAAGGTAGCTAGCTAGCAAGCAACACATTGGTTGGCTAGCCAAGAACATTTTAACAATAGTTTGGTAATTACGTTATATCTAATACATACATGACATTAACTCTACTGGACTCAACTTTAATTTTCAAAATAATTCTTACCTGGGTCAGTCACACTGCACATTGGTGTCAAGCTAGGTAGCTAGCTGTGTTAGCAAGATTGATGAAAATGTATTCAGCTGTAAGCAAGTTTCTTCTTCCTCTGTCACCCACCAGGTTAAAAATGTTTTAAATGTAAAATAAAATGCCATTATCCACAAGAGCTTTTTTAGTGGTGCTCTTCTCCTTCTGAAGAGTAATTGTCAGTTGGAAGCGGGGCTTGAGGCACGCAGTTCAAACTGTGATTGACAGCTCAGGAAATATATATATTTTCAAAATAAACAATTTTTTTATGTTTCATACTTAGTGGTACCTCAATAGCTGCAGAATGTGTTTTCAACTACAACTCAATGATCCAACTTTTGCATGCAAAATGTCACTCTGGGAACCTAATGCTAAGGTACCAGAAGTCAATCGAGAATCAACATTATCGTCAGGGTAGAGAAGGTTGTGAGGTGTCTGTTTTTAAACATATTTGATAAATACACTTCCCCCAATATAATTTATTGAAATATATTCCAATCTATAATTTTTCTGTGTGGGTGACCTACCCTAATAAAGCCAGTGCAGCTTTAACCCCAACCCTAGGATATGCTATTGAAGTGTGTTTCCCACACCCGACACCTGTGCAATTTACAGCTGCTGATGTGAAATGCCATGCTGCTCCTCTGGCTATATTGATCCCAGTGTCTAGGTCAGATAACATTTCAGGTCTGTCGGAGGCTTCAGAAAGCAGCTATGAACATAATACTCAGCTATGCAATGGTATACATTGAGTTACTGCATGCTAACACGCTCTGTAGATCTGTTTTCATTTCTCTTCATGGGCTCTTAAAGCCGAGCAGTTTGCATACACAATGTATATATCATTAGTTATTGCTGACATGAACATGCTGAAAGTGTGTTAGATTTCTAATGAGAGAAATATCCAATATACTTTTAAGCTCCACTCCTTGGAGGCTGACTGACTACATGCTGCTCTCTCATCTGCTCTCACTGTGGTGTTCAGGGTTCCTCCTCTACATGTCATAAAACTGGTTCTGCCTGGCCCCCTGTCAACACACACACACACACACACACACACACAGAAATAATTCCATCTAGACACCGTTGCCTTAGAGCAATCAAAAAACGATACATACCTTGGACTAAACATCAGCGCCACAGGTAACTTCCAGAAAGCTGTGAACAATCTGAGAAGGCAGAAGGAACATAAAATTTGACATACCAATTAAACTCTGGCTAAAAATATTTCAATCAGTTATGGAACCCATTGCCCTTCATGGTTGTGAGACCTGGGGTCTGCTCACCAACCAAGAATGCGCAAAAATATCCTCGGTGTACAAGATAAAACACCAAATAATGCATGCAGAGCAGAATTAGGACGATACCCTCTAATGATCCAAATCCAGAAAAGATTTGTTAAATTCTACAACCACCTAGAATTAAGCAATTCCCAAACTTTCCATAATAAAGCCATCAACAACAGGAGATGAACCTGGAGAAGACTCCCCTAAGCAAGCTGTTCACAAACAGAGCCCCAGGACAGCAACACAATTATACCCAACCAAATACAGAGCGAACAAAAATTATTATTTCCAATGTGTCAAGTAATTAACATAAAAACAGAGCAAACTAGAATGCTATTTGGCCCTAAACAGAGAGTACTGACCCAAACTTAAGGAAAGCTTTGACTATGTGTAGACTCTGTGAGCATAGCCTTGCTATTGAGAGAGGCCACCGTAGGCAACCCAAGCCCTCGAGAGAAGGCCGGCTACTGCCCACAAAATGAGGTGGAAACTGAGCTGCACTTCCTAACCTCCTGCCAAATGTATCACCATATTAGAAACACATTTCCCTTAGATTACACAGACCCACAAAGAATTTGAAAACCAAATCCAATTTTGATAAACTCTCATATCTATTGGGTTAGCAATCACAGCAGCAAGATATGTGGCCTGTTGCCACAAGAAAAGGGCAACCAGTGAAGAACAAACACCATTGCAAATACAACCCATATTTGTTTATTTATTTTCCCCTTTTGTACTTGAACTATTTGCACATCATTACAACACATGACATTTGAAATGTCTTTATTCTTTTGGATCTTTTGTGAGTGTAATGTTTACTGTTTCATTTTGTATTGTAAACATATGTTTCCCAAGCCAGTAAAGCCCCTTCAATTGAAATCTAATTGAAATACAGAGAGGGGAGAGGGACAGAGTGCCTGGCCATTTTAGTAGGCTACAGGACACTGTCCTCCCCAGTGCAAGTATCTGTCATCCCTGTCTATCTATTCACAGAGAGGCCTGTTTGTGTGTGTGTATAATGGACCACTGATTACAGTAATGCTGGTGATGGGAGACAATGACACACGGGCAATGACACAGCCATGCAGAGAGACACAGCTCCAGCCCGAGAAGGAGTGTGTGTGCATGTATGTAGAGAGAGGATTCTCTCTGCTCTCTACTGGTGCAGCTGTGAGTTCCATAGCTGGCTCTGGGTTTTGTTTGTGACTCTGTCAAACCATTTGTGGAATGCCACTTGTCATTAAAAGTGCTCAAGATGTTTTTTTTGGCTTCATAGAGGCGTCAAACACTATCAGTGACACACAAACAATTTGGTTGCCTGGCTGCAGTCTTGGTTTGAAGTAATCTACTGAGTAGATTGTCATTATGCAGCAGTCAATATATGTGATGACTCCTCACCCTTTGGGAACATGTTTATTATCACTGTTGTGTCTAGGGCTGTGGCGGTTTCGTCAGCCGGTGATTGTCAACCAAATAACTGTCGGTCTCACGGTGATTGACTGTTAATTAACAAACACATTTAGCATCTTCTGGCTTCCACACATTTTAAAAAGTCCATGTAAGGTAATATAGCCTACACCTTCACAATAAATCCATCATTTTATTTTAGACAGATCTAACGAAGCATGATATGAAGAAAATGTACTCTATTTCAGAAAATAGCGTACTCTGAGTTGTCTTGGTGTGGCTATGCCAAATGGCTGTGGGCTACACTATTTTATATAGCAGATGAGATTTGCTTATAATTCCACTGCATTATTTTATATTATGAAGAATACAATTGAACAAAGCTGAATAAAATATATTTTCTCCCAACGATTTAAGGGAGAGCGCACATGCGGCTATTCTGTGTTAAGCGGTTAACAAAGAAATAGGTACTCCTGTATGCTTAATTTAGAGTTACTGTAACTTCAGTTCTAAAAACGTTGAGCTATAGGTTTTTATTTTCAATACATTTTAATACATGATGAGACTAATGATTTTGAAAGGTCACTTGAAAGGCATGAGCTCTGCTTTGTTTTTGTTTCTTGCGCAGGCTGTACACACCCTAATAGTCTCTCATTCACAATTTGACAAGCACTTGATAATGGCTCGAATTTCACAGCGGCATCCGCGTTGTGTCTAATGCACCCTAAAAACATCCATGCCTTTTGTGGCCCGGAGTACTGCGTTGTGCAGTATTACTGCGTCATCCGAAGTGTCTCTCACTCACATGGCTCTCCGTCACGTGATCTGGTCTTTCTCACAGGCTACAAGTGAAGACAGACACATCGGGGATGCAACTGTGCACGTCCTTATCCAATGCCGAGGTGCATATAAAAGATTTTGGAAGAACTGTCCACGTTTACAAACAAGATGAGTAGGCCTAACGAACAACAAAAGCACTAGCCTTTTATCCCCCATAGTATAAAAGCCAACCTATTCTGTGAGAAATAAATATTCCTAACAGTCTGGGACAGTTGTGATTTGATGGATCCCAAATTAATACAACCACTAGCATACATTTTTTTTGTGTATTTGTTCAGTTAAGAACAAATTCTTATTTTCAATGACTGCCTAGGAGGGGGCAGAACGGCACATTTGTACCTTGTCAGCTCGGGGATTTGAACTTGCAACCTTCCGATTACTAGTCCAACACTCTAACCACTAGGCTACCCTGCCGCAACAGCCCTAGTTGTGACTCGCTTTAGTGACGTTTGTTGTGAACACACTGGAAACAAATCAGCAGCATTAACAGCAGGCCCTAGATTGCTATTTTCCTGTCTGTGCATGGCCAACCACAGAGGTTTACTTGTGTTGCTGACTTGTAATGATATGCTTGGTCAAGTCTGTCATCAGACTGTTCTCGTTTTCTTTTCTTTTTTAACCCCCCCCCCCGGGTTGGCTCAGCTGCCTGCCTGCACCCTGCCCGCCACCCTGCCTGCCACCTAGACCTACTTTAAAGGAATGTTTGGAAGCCTCCAATAGGCGTGGTGTAGTAAGTATAGGATGCTGACAGACCAACAGTGAGTTTGTACAGTACCAGTCAAAAGTTTGCACACCTACTCATTCAAGTTTTCCATTTTTTTCTGTTCATTTTTTAATATATATATATTAAAAACATTTTTTTTTCTCCTACATTGTAGAATGATAGTGAAGACATCAACTATGAAATAACATATGTAATAATCAAAAAGAAAATAAACAAATCAAAATATATTTGAGCCACCCACAGGCCACGCAGGATGTCATTTAGCCAAGGTGCGTCTTGTTTCCTCACTGAGCAAGTAAAACAGCTGTTTAGGAAATGTAGGCGCCAACAGGAGGTCAATGGAGGAATCTCCGGAAAGGCCGTCTGTCTGGACTCAAGACTGTTGTGTACAGTAACCTGAGTTTAAGGTCTTCTGTAAAAGTGGGACAATAGGTTACATTTAAATGTCACATTAATCAAATGTAAGACATGGCCCATGAGAATAACCATATTAAAGGTATTTAATTTAGGAAATATCAGGAAGCCCAGAGGATGAACACACCTGATTGCTGTATTTCCTCTTCATCCCCTCCAGCTCTCCCTCCCTGCTTCCAACTCCCTCCCTTGTCACAATCACAACTCATACAGTAGTCCTGAGGATAGCGATGATGAATCATTTTATCAGTCATGTTAAGGGTGTATCCCATCCTTTTAGGACTTTTTATCCTTGTCTAAATCTGTCCGGTTAGTCACTTGTCTAGCTTTAACTTTGTGCTGTTATAAAGTATTTTGTCTCCAGGACAAACATTTTCTACCTAACTGTCTGTTAGACATACAATACTGGTCCTGTGTGTTTCGTTCACACCCTCTGTTGTCTGGGTGGGGACAAAGACGCAGAGGAGCTTGACAAAACAAGCTTTGAGTCTCTAAGTGGTAAATATTTTGGCTCTTGTTGCCAGCATTGGAATAGAGCAGTCTTATTCACAGATGCTTGTTCTGTATTGTAAGCTTGTCTTATGGTGTGAGTTTAATTGGAGAGCAGAATCTCTGAATAGTATGGAACACACTAGAACTCTGCAAGGGTCCTCTTATTCTATGGAATGACATCACTGCTATATCATCCACCCTTGAGGATAGTATGACATTTTAGTCTCTTTTGAAGGAAGTTGTCAATTACAGAAAGACTTGACCTACTTTCCAACCTAAGCTTGAAGCTTATTTTGTTGGCGTCATCTATGTGTCCAATCATCCAATCATTTAACAAAATGTTAGACAGTGGAAGAATGCGCTCTCTCTCTCTCTCTCTCTCTTGTCTCATGTCTGTGCATGGCTGTGTTTCCTGTTTTAGCATGCATTGTCACCCCCCTAGTGAAAAGTGAGCACTCTGTTAACCCCACCCTCACCTTGACCACTGACTTGCATACCTGTCACTACCCTGTCCCTCCGTGTTGGACCTTTTACAGGTTATAAGGTATTGAGATCAGAAATGCTGTAATGTGTAAAAGTGATAGGCTTACAGTACTGTACATGCAAAAGTTTATTAGGAAATCATTTGGAGCTAGAATTAGTGAACTATATTGAATTAAATTCTACTGTACATCTTGATTTGATAACAGCTGTCCACAAGAAATAATTTCCAGCTTTACTCCCATCAACAAAAAATGAACTTATTTTTAGGCTAAATTAGCCAAGTTCTTCTTGGTGAAATCTGGCTTTCAAACAATGAAAACAACTGCTAAATTTAGACATCCTAATTTGGACAGCTGTTATCAGATGTCCAGTAGAGTTGAACCTCGTAGCTGTTAACCCCTTCTTCCTGGTTATTTGGAAAATAAGGACATGCATGAGTGATCAGAGGGAGTTAAAGCTACAGTAGGAGATTACTGACTCACTCTAAATCAATCAACAGGTTACAAAGTGCTTGAGCAGCATTGACGCCTGACTGAAGCGATATTGAACACACACACACACACACACACACACACACACTGGTAATGATTAACTACCAGGGTTTTCCTTCTCCATTCCCATGGTGTGAAGCTTCCAGCTCCACCATGTTTACTTACACAAAATCACTGACCGTAATAGTGTCAGTGGATACAATAACCCTGCTCTGACATACACACACACACACACACACACACACATCCTATTAACTGTTTGTTAATATGGACGTTTTGTATCTTGATGTTTTTAATTTTGTCTGCATTAGATGCTCAGACAAAAGAGCCACAATGCTCCTCTACCCTTTTGGTGTGACTAACATGGAATTAACAGAGTGTTGTTGGTTTACCATCGGCTGTGGGTAATGCAGTGCCAAATGCCACAGTAATGATGTATCAGTGCTAAGCTACTTTCATAAGTGTATATCATATTACAAGCCATCTTTTGACATTTTTCCATGTATTAATACTCATGTTCATGTATACCATGTGACCTTACCAGGCAAAAGTCGAGTTAGGCTATAACTTGGCCATATAGCTCGGTGAAAACTGCTGCAGATGATGCATCTGAACATTCGTCTATGCTTAGCTAATTGAATAAGTGGACAGTATCATAGCGTGCGATCTTAACATTCCATATGTCTGTTTCCTCCAGGGAAATGTGTGGGTGTAGAGGACTACCACCAGGCTGCTGAGTGAACCTTAATGCCCAGAAAACAGCACCCAGTATGGACATCATGGAAGACTTCCCTCTCCCACCTCCTGAAAGTAAGTAATGCCAACATCCTCCTCCTCTCTTCCCCTCTCTCTCTCGGACTCAATCTCTCCCAGCACATCTAACCCCCCCCCCCGAACACATGCTGCTACCCAGATCTGTCGACAGCTACTGTATATATATATGCACGCACGCACGCGCACACACACACACACTCTTACTTTTGTGTGTGGACACTCCTTCAAATTAGTGGATTCGGCTATTTCAGCAACACCCGTTGCTGACAGGTGTATAAAATCTCACACACCGCCATGCAATCTCCATAGACTAACTTTGGCAGTAGAATGGACTTACTGATGAGCTCTAACTTCATGGGATGCCACCTTTCCAAATAGTCAGTTCGTCAAATTTTGGCCCTGCTACAGCTGCCCCGATCAACTGTCGGTGCTGTTATTGTGAAGTGGAAACCGCTAGGAGCAACAAAGGCTCAGCCGTGAAGTGGTAGGCCACACAAGCTCACAGAATGGGACCGTCGATTGCCGAAAAATCGTCTGTCCTCGGTTGCAACACTCACTGCCCCTGTAAGCAACTTCAGCATAATAACTGTTCGTTGGGAACTTCAGGAAATGGGTTTCCATGGCCGAGCAGCCGCACACTAGTCTAAGATCACCATGCGCAATGCCAAGCGCAGGAAGGAGTGGTGTAAAGCTTGCCGCCATTGGACTCTGGTGCAGTGAAAACGTGTTCTCTGGAGTGATGAATCACGCTTCACCATCATCCACCATCTGGCCGTCCAACAGACGACTCTGGGTTTGGCAGAATGCCCCAATGCATAGTGCCAACTGTAAAGCTTGGTGGAGGAAGAATAATGGTCTTGAGCTGTTTTTCACGTTTGGCCTGGGCCCCTGAGTTCCAGTGAAGGGAAATCTTAACACTACTGCAGACAATGACATTCTAAATGATTCTGTACATCCAACTTTGTGGCAACAGTTTAGGGAAGGCCCTTTCCTGTTTCAGCATGACAATGCCCCCTTGCACAAAGCAAGATTCATACAGAAATGGTTTGTTGAGATTGGTATGGAAAAACTTGACTGGCCTGCACAGACCTGACCTCAACCACATCGAACACCTTCCGATGAATATTGAACGCCGACTGCGAGCCAGGCCTAATCACCCAACATAAGTGCCCAACACCTCACTAATGCTCTTGTGGCTGTATGGAAGCAATTCCCTGCAATGTCCCAACATCTAGTGGAAAGCCTATAGCCGCAAAGGGGGACCAACTCCATATTAATTTTGGGATGAGATGGTCGACTAGCAGGTGTCCACATACTTTAGATCACGTAGTGGTGGATGTAGCTCATTGTCCTGAGATGGTATCTTTTTTTTTTATCTTCTTTTTTTTGTAACAGCAGTCTTGTAATGTTTTAGCAACATTAACTAACATGTCTCCAAAGGGTGTTTCAGCTCATGGTGATGGCCATCTAGGTATTCTATGGATTTATTCTGGTCATGTTGATGAAGTAATAGGTTTGAAACGTCTGTTTTGGTGGACACACTGATGGTCAGCTCAGCTCCCAGAGTGCCTTTCAAGATGGACATGGCAGAGTGTGCAAACAACACATTCCTCTCCTCCTCCGCTGCTCTGGATCTTGTGGGCCACGGAACGAAGGAGTGAGGAGGAGGAGAAATGTGCCACGACTGCGAAGAGCAGACAATGTGCGTCAGTATCCAAGCCCGGGCTGAATACTGCAGCATCACACACACACACACACACCCCTCGGAAAGGAACAGGCCAGATAAATCCCTCAGTTGCCTTGTTGCCGTGGCGATGCTGGAGCACATCGTAAGCCAATGACTCATTGAGCAGAGCAGTGTGGCAGACTGGAGAGGAGGGGAGGCACAGGAACAGAATCCATATTGTGGTTATGAATTAACAATGGGTGCTGGGGACAGGCCTAGTGTGTGTGCTGACTAGAGACCATTGAGAAGACTGCAAGCATGCACATTCTCACAGAGCCAACTGTCTATAGCTTCATCATCCACACTCGATTGTGACCAAATTATTGAATGGGCAATTGATGTGAATAATCTGTTCAACTTTTAATGCAATCCCTCTTACATGACATCCCGCTCTGCTTTACTTGGCCCTGCCTGTGCTTCAGAGAGTAGACATGAAGAATGTTGGAATGAATATTCATCCCATGGCTCAGCAGTGATACAGACCTCTTCAGCAGCGGCTAGCTTTTCCCTATCTGTCTAACTGGTCCAACACAGCTGTTCATTACCACGGCTGATTAAATCTCTTTCCAGCTTTTCTCTCCTAATGTTCTGCTCTAGCTCTTTCACTGACTTTTAGTTTTGTAGTTTGCATAAAGGGGTCACAGAGCCCATAGTGTTAGTCATGGGCCATTGTCATAACACCAAACTGAGGTATTTGACACTACCTGTCAATCATAATGGTGATTTAGACTAGAGTGGTCATCGTGCTGTGGAACTTCAAAGCTTTTGGGTCCCTGAGACGTTAGTCTGTGTAGTATGTATCAGAACCACTTTGGGGAAGGACTTATTTAACAGGTAGTTTAGTCCTGCGGGGTTAGTAACTAACCTCTTTGGCGCAAGCGTGCCGCTAGCGACCCACCTCAAGAACATCCGGTGAAATTGCAGGGTTCCAAATTCAAAATACAGAAATAATCTTTAAGCCGATGTATAACACTTGTATTTTTATGAATGTTTATTATGATTAACTTCTTGTTAATCCAGCCTCTTTGTCAGATTTCAAAAAGGCTTTACGGCAAAAACATACCATGCAATTATCTGACAGCGCACTGCTGACAAAAGCATACAAACATTTTCCAACCAAGTGGAGGAGTCACAAAGTCAGAAATGGCGATTTAAAATTACTTACTTACCTTTTGAAGATCTTCATCTGGTTGCAGTCACAAGAGTCCCAGCTACACAATAAATGTTTGTTTTGTTCGATAAAGTCCGTCTATATCCCAAGTTCTCCGTTTTGTTGGCGCGTTTTGTTCAGTAATCCACTGGTTCAAAGGCGGTCAAAACATGCAGACGAATACATCCTAATAGTAATGGTAAAGTTCGTTGAAACATGTCAAACGATGTTTATAATTAATCCTCAGGTCGTCAATTGTCTAAATAATCCATATTTAAACCGGACAATAGCGTATGCAATAGAAAGGTAAAACAACGAAGGGCGCGCACACGGTCACGCGTGCAAACCAGTACTGCATGCTTCCTCAGTCCACTGACAGAAAGGTCTCCTTCATTTTTCAGAAAACAAGCCTGAAACAATGTCTAAAGACTGATATCTAGTGGAAGCCATAGGAACTGCAATCTGGGTCCAAACCCATTAGATACTCAATAGGCATTCAATTGAAAACCACCCACATCAAAAAAATCCCACTTCCTGGATGGATTTTCCTCAGTTTTTCGCCTGCCATATCAGTTCTGTTATACACAGACATTTATTTTAACAGTTTTGGAAACTTTAGAGTTTTCTATCCAAATCTACCAATTATATGCTATATCCTAGCTTCTGGGCCTGAGTAACAGGCAATTTACTTTGGGCATGCTTGTCATCCAGATGTTAAAATACTGCCCCCAAGCCCAAAGAAGCTAACGAGTTGTGTAAGTGATGCGGTTGATGTTGTGGGCCTAACCTCTAGCCTGAGTAAGTAAGGCTAAGTTGCTATTAACCAGTGTTTGTTGTAACGGCTGTATAAACGTCAGCTCAGAGTCAGACAGGAAGTACTTAGCCAGGACAGGAAACATAACTGATATAAATGAGGGTCAAGAAGAAAAAGGTATAGGCCTATACTGAGAAAGCTGAGTAGAAAATCTTCTCATTTAAACAATGCAAAGTGGGAAATTAAGAGTTCTTCTCTGATTTGGTCATTCAGGAAATTGGGCCAGACATTTTTCACACTTTCTTGGTAGGAACAGTCAGGATATGAGAGTTCACTTTGTAGGTTAACCTAGTCATGGGGAAGCCTGAATCCTGATAGTCCCAGTACAAAACACTGTCCTGAGTCACATGAGGAATCTGTGGTATGTTTAAGAGCAGAGGCATGCCAGTTTCTGTTAGAAACTCAGCTCGGACCAGGGAGGTAAAGTAGCAGTTTCAGATGGGGTTGTGACCTCCTAAACTGGAGCTACTGCCTCCCATAGGGGAACTGTGGTATAGGACTCTGGATCCAATAGGAAGCCCACTCTTGTGGAGAGAAAGGGAAGTTTGAATGGGCTGAATACAGAGCATTCCTTTCATCTATTCCACCAGATGAGTTATGTCACGGTCTGTGAATTATTTGACCAGCATTCCGGCAGGCATTTTGATGTTATGTCTTTTTCTTTTCACACCTTACCGCCTTTTCATCAACCCTTTACACCCCTTCCTCTTTATCTGTCCTATTTCACCTCCTTTGTTCAGTATGGCAGGTCCTCACACGTCCGCTGTCAGAAAGTACCAGAGATGTGCTCTCACAATGCCTGTCATTTTAATTTGAGCTTTTCTTTTGGTTCTTCTACGCCTTACAATGGTGTCAGTCAGTGTGCTCAATCTGTCACATGTTCAGTTGAACAAACCTACTGTGACTAACCCAACACACAACCCTCCCAATGGAACCTCCTCTACCTTAGCAGTGAAAAGAACAATAAACTGTATAGAGAGAGCAGGTTGCCCCTAACCCAAAACACCATGTCACTTTAAGAGTACTCCTCTGAATGAGGTCTACAATGACAGTAACATTCCATATACACCCTCAGCAGTTTAGGTCAGAGAGGGAAAGCCATCTCTCCATAGTGTTTTATAGACGGCATTCCTTCAGTTTTATTTAACTAGGCAAGTCGATTACGAACACATTTTTATTTACAATGACGGCCTACTGTTCACCCTCATACTATTGTAGCTGAGTCGGGCCCTATTCATACAGGGATGCCTAGGCCTGTTCTGGAACACAAGTGCTACATCTCAATAGTATAAAGTGACTTCCGTTCCTCATTTCCATTTCTTCATCCACACCGATCTGAAAGGAGAGGAAGCCATTTTGGACTGTTGAGATTCAGCCTAGCAAGAATGGGAAAGATGGTGGTTTTCCTGGTCACTGGGGGTGTGACAACTCTGTTTCCTGTTCACCTAATTGCATTGTGGGAAGACAATTTGTTATTTGCCTCCTCTATGTCACAGTTAGTCATTGGTTTCTTTGAACAGAAAGTAGCAGTTACATTTTTTTACTCTGTCAATAGTTTGTTTTAGCAAGACCTTTTTAAGTATTGTGCACAACCTCTAATGTTCCCATAACGTTCCCATAATGTTCCATGTTTAACTTTAACTTACAGGGCTTGTTTTAGGCTGATATCTGATGTTCTCTTGGATCAATACCCAAATGTTAGTTCATTAAATAAATTAATAATTTGCTGTCAACATTGTAATGCAAGTACTAGTAGTTGTCTTTACATTACGTTTGGATTGAATTGGAGCAATTATATTAAACTTCCTGTTTTTTTTTGTTTTTAATTTAATTGAATGAGTTTGATTTTATTTTGGTATAATTTAGCTAGAGTTATATTGAAAACATAGACCCACCCTTTTGCTAATTACAAACTTGCATTTGGTGGAGTGATTTATATTTAACTTGGTACTATGTTTTGAAGTTGTGATGCTCTTTGAGCGTAATTATTAAACATAAATTGTTCTACTTCCATGTGTCTCATGTTCTCACTCTTTTTCCACATTTTGTTGTTACAGCCTGAAATGTTCAAAATGCTTTCAAATGAATTAAAAATGAATCTAAAATGTCTTCAGTCATTAAGCACTACACCCCTTAACAAGTAAAAGGAGTAAAAATGTGCTTAACAGGTCACCATAATAAATTGCGTATAATCACCCTGTGTGAAATAATAATTTTAACATGATTTTTGAATGACTACCTCATCTCTGTACCCCACACACACACAATTATCTGTAAGGTCCCTCAGTTGAGAAGTGAATTTCAAACACAGATTCAACCACAAAGACCAGGAAGGTTTTCCAATGCGTGGCAAAGAACGGCATCTATTGGTAGACGGTTAAAAATAGAACAAGCCGATATTGAATAATCCTTTGAGCATGGTGAAGTTATTAATTACAGTTTGGATGGTGTCAATACACCTAGTCACTACAAAAATACAGGCATCCTTCCTAACTCAGTTGCCGGAGAGGAAGGATACCGCTCAGGGATTTCACCTTGAGGACAATGGTGACTTTAAAACAGTCAGAATTGAATGGCTGTGATAGTAGAAAACTGAGGATGCGTCAACATTGTAGTTACTCCACAATACTAAACTAATTGACAGAATGAAAATAATTCCAAAACAGCATCTTGTTTAAAACAGAATGAATAAAGTAATACTGCAAAACATGTTTTGTCCTGAATACAAAGTTATGTTTGGCGCAAATTCAATACAACACATTACTGAGTACAACTATCCATATTTTCAAGCGAAGTGGTGGCTGCATCATGTTTTGGGTATGCTTGTAATCGGACTGGAGAGTTTTTCAGGATACAAAAGAAACGGAATGGAACCAAACACAGGCAAAATCCTCGGAAAACCTGGTTGTCTGCTTTCTACCAGACAGACACTGGGAGATTTTAATTCACCTTTCACCAGGACAATAACCTAAAACGCAAGGCTAAATCTATACAGGAGTTGCTTACCAAGAAGACAGTGAATGCTCTGGGCGAGTTAGATTTTCAAGCAGATTTAAATAAAAATTATGGCAAGGCTTGAAAATGTTGTCTAGCAATGATCAACAGCCAATTTGACAGAGCGTGACAGAGCGTGAATAATATAAAAAATAAATGGGTAAATGTTGCACAATCCAGGTGTGCAAAGCTCTTAGACTTACCCAGAAAGACTCACAGCTGTAATCGCTGCTGAAGGTGATTCTAACATGTATTGACTCAAGGGGTTAAATTAATCTAATCAAGATTATATTAGTGTTTTAATGTTGTATTAATAGTACAGAGTATTTTGTGTAGATTGTTAATTTTTTAAAAACCATTTTAGTCTCACTTTAACACAACAAAATGTGGAAGAAGTCCAGGGGTATCAATACTTTCTGAAGGCACTGTATACGTTAGCTGTGTTGATCTGACTCTCTCCCTCTCTCCTCTCTTAGTGTTGGTGGACAATGTGCCCTATGCAGATGAAGAAGAGGGGGAGCAGTTTGAATTTGATGACAGTGGGGATGAGGTCCCTGAGGCAGACCAGCTGCCCCCCGCCCCTCTGGCCCCTGACTACGGGGCCCAGGCCAATGGTGTGGCCCCAGAGCCAGAAGGAGCAGACCCCGAACACCACCTAGAGGGGCAGCCCTCCAACCCAGACCCCCCAGCAGCGACAGCGACTGTGGACACAACTACTGCTACAGTTGCCGCATCACTTCCAGTTCCAGCTACCATGGCCACAACAGACACAGCAGAAGGGGAAAAGGCTTCAGCAGTCCCAGTCCCAGCTGACACAGACCGTGACCTACCCCCTCCTCCACCTTCAGAGGACTCCTCTCCTGTAGGAACAGACTCTGTTGGTTAGTGGAAACAACCGTTCAGTGTTCCTCTTTAGCACCTGGAGCTCTGAAGATGGGCTCTCTTTTGTCTCGCCGTAGTCCAAATATACACAAATAATGTACCTCCACAAGCAGATCATAGCTCCACACTCAGTGGGTGCTGTACAGTAGAGGGTGTCATGCAATCCATCAGCGCATGTTGTGACTATTGCCTCCACATGTTATATAACCTCATTCTGGCACATGCTCCATGTCCGGCAGGGATAGACGATAGCACAGCACCGCCCATCTCTCTCCTGACGCCTGGTATCGCTGGCTGCAGGGGATACTCCTGGAATTCATTAAAATAATATATGCCATTTAGAAGACTCTTTATCTAAAGCGACTTACAGTCATGCGCGGGTACATTTTTACGTATGGGTGGTCCCGGGAATCGAACCCACTACGCTGGCGTTACAAGAGCCATGCTCTCTCTACCAACTGAGTTACAAAGGACCCACACACAGTTTGACACCAGCAGGATACTACTACTGCTCTCTTGCTCATCCTCTTGCTAACACGTACATTCCATGCTCTTGCCCCTCTCTAGGAGTCATAGCCCAAGTTCCTATGTCTCTCCCCCTCTGACACTTACAGCCCAGTCCAATTGATAGGTCAGGTCCCTCTCCATTGGCTGTTCAGTAGTGTTTGCCCTTCAGCATATCTATCTGTACACTCTTAGGAAAAAAGGGTTCCAAAAAGGTTATTCGACTGTCCCGATTTGGTCAACCCGTTTGGGTTCCAGGTAGAAGCTTCTGGGGGAAAAGTTCTACAGGTGTAACCCAATAGGGTTACACCTGGAATCAAAAAGGGGAAACCTAGTTAGTTGCACAACTGAATACATTCAACTGAAATGTGTCTTCTGCATTTAAGTCAACCCCTCTGAATCAGAGAGGAGCGGGGGGGCTGCCTTAATCAACATCATCGGCACCCAGGGAGCAGTTGTTGGGGGTTAACTACCTTGCTCAAGGGCAGAACAGCAGATTTTACCACCTTGCCGGCTCAGGGATTCAAACCAGTAACCTCTTGGTTACTGGCCCAACACTCTTAACTGCTCGACTATCTACCTGTAGTGTGTTCTAGTGGGTGATTTACCTCTTCTGACTCCAGGGCCTGAGACGAGGCCTCTCTCTCTCTGCTGTAGGACCGTAAACACACAGCAGTCTCTGTCTGGACCAAGCAGATTGGAGTATTAAGAAAATTTGCTGTAAACCACAGATTTCTTCTTCAGTGTTCTCCAATGATCTTATTCACTTAACCAAATTGCTCTTATGAAATGTTATGGCACTACCTTTAAGTATCTCAGAGCGGCAAAGTAATCCAGTACCAAAGTAGTTCCAGCACATTCAGAGCATCCAGCAACTGTAGCTGTGTTGTATTGATGGGGGCTCATTCGGGACTAACAGACTGTATTACGTTTCCATTTTAGATAAGGCAGTGTCCAGCGATGACCCTCCCCCAGCCAACCCTAGGACCACCTCCCAGAAGAAAGTCAACCCCTACTCTGTGATTGACATCACCCCCGTCCAACTACAGCAGCTGGAGCAGCAGCATGGGCTTGCACCTTCCTCACCGGTTGAGAGGGTGGGAGGAGAGGAGGGACAGGGACAGGATGTTTCACCCACCAGCCCCCCCTGTGTCCCCCCGGGTTACTCTGTGCCTGTGCCCTGTGGATACGCCACCCCCTCTGGCGTGCCCTTATCACGCCAGCCTACACCACGCCCATCATCATCCGCCACTTCTCTCTGGACGAGGACGGTAAAGGAAGAACCCACCCAGAGTGGAACCCTGTAGAAGGATTTGAACAGACGTTCCTCTTCTATTCTTTCTACTCTGTCCTGCATTCATGTCGCGAACTTCAGAATAGCGTGGTGTAATGTATTTTATAGATTGTTTCTACAATGAACCGAGCACTGAATAATGTGGTGGGCATGATGACTGTTCAAACTTTGACTTCCTTGTCCTATGATGGACTTCCCCCGTCCTCTCCCCTACTGACTTTGAGATGAGAGTCTATGGCACCTGCATGCTCTGTACTCCCAACTCATTTTTCCTCTGCTTTCTCTGTCGCATTCCTTTTTTCCTAAAGCCTTGCCACAAGGAAGTGGGGGCTAAATTTAGCCGCCCACTAAATTCTGTGTTGGCGTTGAGGATTTTCCTGTTTTCTTTCAATGTTACTGTAGAACTTTTCAAATTCGTGGCTTGGCCAGTCTGGGGGAAAATTGCAGTGTAATTTAAGCTAGCCAACATATCACAGAGTCATTCCTGTGAAAAATGTTAAGACATTTGGAGTGTTTTGTGCAAGTATTTTAAAGGGTATATTCTGGAGTTAAAATGCCAATATATTTATTGATTGTTCCAATATACTGTAAGGTTGTTCTGTAGGAAATATTCTGAAACGTAGGCCTATCGTTAATATAATATAGCAGTTCATCATTGTAGTTTTTAGAAGGAGCAATGCATTCTGAAGTATCTTTATAGCTCTTTAATACAAGTTTAGTTTCAGTGATGGCTGCCCCCTGGTGGTACATAAGGTTTATTGCAAACTGCACATTTTAGGTCATGTTTTTATTTATTGAAGGAGAAGTCCAAGTTCATTACTGTTGTTTCTCTCGCTCTCTCCCTTCAGTTACTGTGGTAGCGACATGCAACACTTCTGTAGACAGGTGAGTGACTCTCCTGTCAGGCTCTTTCTTCACTAATCTGATTTATGTCATCTAGTTGATCTTCCAGAATTTGTGATTGTGGCATGTTGGTTATTTGCATTGGAATAGCAGGTGGTTATTATTACTCTTTTCATTCAAGTGTCTTTAGTGAAGAGTATCCTGCCATCAGGGAGGAGGATGCTTTGTCCAAATGGGTGTCGGACCCTGCAAACACAGCCTGGATGGAAAGTAAGTACTCGTTCTCTTCTCATTTAGCTACCAGTGAGAACTGTCTTTTCCTGACATTTTCTGTCCTGTTTGTGTTTACCTAGTATTTACTACAGAATTGTGGTAACAATGATGCATACTTTTTGGCCTGCTTAGAACACCACAGGACAGGCATTAAGGTTTGCAGTGCACCCTGAGTCCACCACCAAGTCCCGTGCACAATGCATGATTATGCAGATTTCAGGTTTCTGTCTCTCTTTTTTTTTTTTTTTTTTCTCTCAAATGAAACACCAGACACTTCCTTCCTTCCTTCCTCTAGCTCCTTTTGAGGAACCGGGCCCTTTGTGTGGTCTTGCCTCTCCTCAGTTCCCTGAAACTGTATTTTGTCCGTTGTGGGAAGATTTGTTGCACGTTGAGACCTTTAATTCGTTCGAACATGGTTGCTTTGTCATTTAGATCCAGATGAAGTAATTTATGATGACGTACCCAGAGAGAACTCTGATTCAACTACAGGTTAGTGCAGCATTCTTTCTGTGCTCCTTTTATCCTTATTCCATTGTACTGTCATTGCCCTTTTGCCACAGTGTCTGAGTACTTCTGCATAGTCTGAACTCTCTTGCATTTCTAAAACCTAATGTGCTGGAATTATTCATCAGATTAATGTCATGTGCCCCTAGCCTAACACAGTTTTGATTATGTTCAGTTGATGTCCTAGAACTGCCATATAGAATTTGTTATTTATGCCAAGGAGTTTTGAGCTGATTATGATCATGCTAACTTACTGTACATGAACACAGTGTAACATTGCAGTTTAGTATATTTCACCCTGATTTTTATGCTGTTCCCCTTGGTTTTAACCCTTTGCTGCCCCCTCCCACCAGAGCCAGATGAGATGATCTATGACGATGTGGAGATTGGGGAGGAGGGCTGTGGCAGCTCCCTAGACAACGGTTGGAGCTCCAGTGAGTTTGAGAGCTACGACGAGCAGAGTGACGGGGAGGGCCAGGGGGAGAACGGCCTGCCTGACGCCTTCATGAGAGGGAAGACGCCGCAGAAGAAGACCACCCATGTATGTAAACTAAGCACCTTACCCTCCCGCTGTCTACAGACCTGTCCTTCTGTGGAGGGAGAAGGGTGGAGAGGGGGTGAGAAGAGTTGGGATTTGGGTACAAAAAATTGAGGACAGGAGGGGGAATATACAGTATTCTATAGGGAGTAGAAGATTGAGAGAGAACAGGAAGGTTCTGTGTATTATCTTCATTCACCAGGAGATGTACAAGGTGCAGATGGACACCACAGAAGAGAAGCTAAAGAAGGGACGTTTTATATCGGGATCTTGAACAGACAAAGAAGTAGAATCAGTGGGACACAATGAATAATCTAAAAGATCATACTCCAGTTAAACGGGAGATTTCAAGCATATTTCAAATGATTACTACTTGAGCTAATGTAAATACACCGTAGGCTGCACATGTTATTACTATGTTCCTGATAATATACGGTTCATTTGTGTATTTGGTTTGAAGTCAATGGCCTGCTTGTTTTTTCAGCCCAGAGGTCTTGCCAGGGAAATCCCACGGTTATTACTCAGCTGGCTGCACAAACTGACTGCTTGGCTTCTTTAGGAGAAATAGGCCCTGTTAAGATGAGTATCCGGGGTGGTAGACGAAATAGGAGTAAGGAGGCGAGGCCTTAGCTGAGGTGAGAGTGGGCGGGGTTGGCGTGAGGGCATGATCTTCTCTGGCTGAGCACCTTCAAAGGAACGGTCTGGTAACGCTTCAAATTGCTCTGCTTTCGTTTAGCTTTCTCAAGATCTGACACGCTTGAAAGAACACTATGAGAAAAAGATGAACGATCTTATGGCAAATACAGTGGGAATGGTAGTGCTGCAGCAGATTAAACAGGAACACGAGCAGAAGGTAAATGCCATCGTACTGGTCGGTGTGTGTCGTCAACCTGCCCTCTGCTAGACAAGGGTTAGGGTTCAAGCCTCCTCGGCATCCTTAACACCGACTGACTCCGAACTGTTTTCTCTTCAGCCTGCTCTTATGTCTGGTGGTGGGTTTGTGTCTACTGCATCGCCCTGTGCCTCTAACTGTGTGGATGTTGTGGCAACTATGCATCCCCTTTAGTGACATGCCTTTAGTTCTACAGCAGACTGAGACACCAGTGCAGCTGAGTTGTGTGTAGGCCTAGACAGGAGGTGGTGCGTACTTGGTCATCTCCGTCCACTCATTGGCCAATGATAATACAGAACACTTTCAAACAAATCTATGAACAAAGTTAATTCTACTCCAAATGTATATTTTTTCAGCAGACAGTAGCAGTCTAGTAGATCTTCTTTGACCCTACCCTAGCTAATCAAAGTGCCTCTCACCTACTCACATTCCCTATTTAGAGTTAAGTACTTGTCTCTTCATGCCCTTAAGCATTTGTGAGAATCCTTTAGTTCAGATTGACTCAGTTCAGCTGCTGTCACAGTTGCTGTCTTGCTCTGGTCCACCCAGTTATCCAATAGATCCTGTTCCTGTATTTACATGATCTGCCATCTTCCCTTTTTCTCCTAACACGGCTCCTCCCTTAAAGCTTCAGTGTCATGTTGACTGTGATGGTGGGCTATTTACTGTTGTTGATGTACCTGAAGATGCAGAAGCTGGTGAAGGCAGCGAGAGACGGGACCAAAGACGGCCTGGAGAAGACCAAAGCAGTGGTGAAAAGGGGACGGTCGTTCATCAAGACCAAAACCCACTGTCATGGTAAGAGTAAGAGCAGAACATGGACTTTGGTCCTTTTTTGTGCACATTAGTTAGTTAATTACACTAGTGTATCTGTGATGAATTGGAAGCACTTAAGATTGAAAAGGGGAATTCATCCACTAACTATGTGTAGTGACCTCCTGGGTGATGCTGATCTGATTTTGAGTTGACCACGTCTCTCCTGTGTGTCTCAGAGAGGAAGTCGACCTGTTTTGAGGATGAGGAGTCAGAGCTCTTCATCGAGGTGGAATGCTTCAACATGGAGCCAGTGCTCAGTCCCGTCCCTGAGGGGCTCTCACAACAACAGGTGGTGAGGAGGTGTATACTGGGCTCCATATTAGAGAGTGAAAAGACCTATCTGGATGCACTGAAGCGGATTTTAGAGGCAAGTTCATTTCACTTGATACATTTCATATGACTGTATAGTGATTTCTTCAAGGGAAAGAGTTCCCGCCACCCACTTCCTCATCATCCTTATCCTCTCTCTTATTAGCAATATGAAAAGCCACTTTCAGAGATTGAGCCCAGGTTGCTAAGCGACAGGAAGCTCAAGATGACGTTCTATCGTATTCGGGAGATTCTCCAGTGCCACGCCCTGTTCCAGATCGCCCTGGCATGCCGCGTGGCCGAGTGGGACAGTCTGGAAATGATTGGGGACGTCTTTGTTGCCTCGGTGGGTTGGTGGGCAAGTGAATCCTGTGCTGTGGGACATAGGAAGGATTTCATTCCTAATATTCTACTTTTAAAATTAAAGGCTGGAAGAGTATTTAACAGTGGTCAATTGGTCAAAACTAGTGGGACTGAAAATATCCTGTGCTCACGCCATGTCCTGCACTGGGCTTCACCATTTAGCATAACACTGACTGAAGCTAAAATGCAAGTTTCCCATTACTCAGTGTTTTTACAAATTGCCTCATTGTAAAGGAATTAGTCCCATGCCTACACACACAGACACTGCACATACACACAGCTGCGCTCGGTTCTTGGAGGAAGTGCTCCACCCTGATGTCTCGAGCTAACAGTTTATTTTGGCCCAGGACCCAGGATGATTCCATTCCTGACTATGATTGTGTTGGACTATGAGGTGTTGATGGCTTGCTCTCTCCCCTCTCTCTCTCTCTTTACATATCTGGTTCCCAGTTCTCCAAGTCCATGGTGCTGGACGCCTACTGTGAGTTTGTGAACAACTTCAGCACGGCCATGGCGGTGGTCAGGAAGACGTGTGCCTCCAAACCCAGCTTCCTGGACTTCCTCAAGGTCAGTCAGAGAGCAGCACTGTTGTTCAAATAAATAAAGTATGTTCCTGTGAAAATACAGCTGTGCAGAATATGCATCTCTGGCTCTACCCTTAACATAGGAACGGGGGTCGATTTCAGACTGAACTAAAATAGTTTGTGGTTTTGTATTGGATTGTCCTGCAGTGTATCAATCAGTAATCATTGATTGTCCTTTTTTCTCCACAGCATCGTCAGGATACCAGCAGTGACCGGGTCACTCTCTATGGACTCATGATGAAGCCCATCCAGAGATTCCCTCAGTTCATTCTGCTGCTGCAGGTATCGATTTCACTCTAGCGCCCACACTGCCCTCAGAAAAATATTGCATGGATTCACCAGCAGAGGGGGCCGCATACTCACTAACCAAAGGGCTGCGTTGTTAAAAATGCACTACACTGGTGTGTGTACTTTTGGGAAAGTATTTCTGCTTCTGGTCTCTGGGCACTTCTCATTTTTATCCTCACTCCATAATTGTTATGACTGAGGATAACCTTTTTTTTAAGACAGCCCCGATGATTGTCGGACGGAATCTGAATGGTTTTCAACCGATGCTATGCCGCTGTAGAGAAGCTCTGGGTGTGATCGGTGCTATGTAATGCTCTGAATGTGTCTTCTCTCCACGCTTTATGGCAGGACATGCTGAGAAACACCCCAGTAGGCCACAGTGACAGGCTACACCTACAGATGGCCCTGACAGAGCTGGAAACCCTGGCTGAGAAGCTCAACGAGAAGAAGCGGGACGCTGACCAGCGTTGCGAGATCAGACACATAGCCAAGGCCATGAACGAACGCTACCTCAACAAGGTAAACACACACCGTTGATCATATGTTCAGACCATAAAGTCTCAGTGTATGTCCTCGATAGCTTGATGATTTTGTGTTTTTAAACAGATTTTGTTTATTACAATGTGTGTGGGGTGTTAGTAAAGTCAAGGCCGCGATCTAAGAATCCATCTATCCACAAATCTGATACACAGTTGAAGTCTACATACACCATAGCCAAATACATTTAAACTCCGTTTTTCACAATTCCTGACATTTTATCTAAGTAAAAATTCCCTGTCTTAGGTCAGTTAGGATCACCACTTTATTTTAAGAATGTGACATTTCATAAATAGTAGAGAGTGACTTATTTCAGCTTTTATTTCTTTCATCACATTCCCAGTGGGTCAGAAGTTTACATACTATTTGAGTGTATTTTGTAGCATTGCCTTGAAATTGTTTAACAAACGTTTCAGGTAGCCTTCCACAAGCTTCCCACAATAAGTTGGGTGAATTTCGGCCCATTCCTCCTGACAGAGCTGATGTAACTGAGTCAGGTTTGTAGGCCTCATTGCTCGCACACACTTTTTCAGTTCTGCCCACAAATTGTCTATAGGATTGAGATCAGGGCTTTGTGATGGCCACTCCAATACCTTGACTTTGTTGTCCTTAAGCCATTTTGCCACAACTTTGGAAGTATGCTTGAGGTCATTGTCCATTTGGAAGACCCATTTACGATCAAGCTTTAACTTCCTGATGTCTTGAGATGTTGCTTCAACATTTTTCCTCCCTCATGATGCCATCTATTTTGTGAAGTGCACCAGTCCCTCCTGCAGCAAAGCAACCCCACAACATGATGCTGCCACCCCCGTGCTATACGGTTGGGATGGTGTTTTTCGGCTTGCAAGCTTCCGCCTTTTTCTTCCAAACATAACGACGGTCATTATGGCCAAACAGTTCTATTTTTGTTTCACAGACCAGAGGGCATTTCTCCAAAAAGTATGATCTTTGTCCCCATGTGCAGTTGCAAAACGTAGTCTGGCTTTTTTATGGCGGTTTTGGAGCAGTGGCTTCTTCCTTGCTGAGTGGCCTTTCAGGTTATTTCGATATAGGACTCGTTTTACTGTGGATATAGATACTTTTGTACCGGTTTCCTCCAGCATCTTCACAAGGTCCTTTGCTGTTCTGGGATTGATTTGCACTTTTCACACCAAAGAATGTTCATCTAGGAGACAGAGCGCGTCTCCTTCCTGAGCGGTATGATGGCTGCGTGGTCCCATGGTGTTTATACCTGCGTACTATTGTTTGTACAGATGAACGTGGTGCCTTCAGGTGTTTGGAAATTGCTTTCAAGGATGAACCAGACTTGTGGAGATCTACAATTATTTTTCTGAGGTCTTGGCTGATTTCTTTAGATTTTCCCATGATGTCAAGCAAAGAGGCACTGAGTTTGAAGGTAGGCCTTGTAATACATCCACAGGTACACCTCCAATTGACTCAAATGATGTCAATTAGCCTATCAGAAGCTTCTAAAGCCATGACATAATTTTCTGGAATTTTCCAAACTGTTTAAAGGTACAGTCAACTTAGTGTATGTAAACTTCTGACTCACTGGAGTTGTGATACTGTGAATTATAAGTGAAATAATATGGCTGGAAACAATTGTTGGAAAAATGTGTGGAGTGGTTGAAAAACGAGTTTTAATGACTCCAACCTAAGTGTATGTAAACTTCCGACTTCAACTGTATGTGTGTGCTCAGTGCCTGACACGGAGGAAGGTATAAAATCAGTATTCCCTACTGTCTAATTATTTGTCTGCCCACAAGAGCTAACAGCCACCACATGGCATCTATATTTATGGAGGTGTGTATGCTGCAAAGTGCATTTACTGTGTCTAAATGCACACTTGTCTGGAAACTGGATGTGCTTAAAATAGTATGTGTATATTCTACTTTAACTAAATATACATGTCACCCTTGACAAGGACCACTCTTAAAAGTACTACTGAGATCTAACATGTCTTCCCTGCAATATCTAGAGAATGTATTTATAAATCATGGGGATTACCATGCATTTACAATAAATAAATTCACCTTGGGGAAGATTGTCAAATCCATTGTAGCTGACCTCTGACCACTGTGTCTCCCTTCGTCACCCACCAGCTCCTGAGCAACGACAGCCGTTACCTGATTCGCTCCGACGACATGGTGGAGACAGTCTACAACGACCGCGGTGAGGTCATCAAGACCAAGGAGCGACGCCTTTTTCTTCTCAACGACGTGCTCATGTGTGCCACGCCCAACGTCCGGTAAGACCCAACGCACCAAACACGGTAACCACCTTGGCCAGGATTTATATCCACAGACGAAGCGCCCTTTCTGGGTATGATTCTGATCAGCTCCCTATGGTGGAGGGAGTGCCCTGTAATTACACTACTGACTACTGTATGTCCATAGAACACTTCACCACACTGGCCACTGGCTCTGGCAGGAAGATATTTGAGCTATAAGAAATAGTCATAGCTTTAATACAGAATACCATATGCCTGGCAATGTTTTAAATAATTTAGCCTACCTTTTGATTGAATTGTCGCTTATTTATTTATTCTAAACTTTAGTTTACCCTGATTGTGTTTACACCAACTCCTACAGGAGTGATGAAGACACTCTTGATCAAGTTGAATCTTGATTGAGGAAACTTTTATTGATCACTGTGAAGAAAAGCAGTAATCCTCAGCCTACTTCACCGTTTCCTCTTCCTCTATCCAGGTGCAGTGTGGATGGCAGTGGTAGTGGCAACGTCCCCCCGGGCCAGAAGTTCCTGCTGAAGTGGAGTGTCCCTCTGAGCTTTGTGGATGTGGTAGAGTTTGGTTCCAGTGAGGACATGGGCGACAACAGCCGCTTCACCCCCCAACCCCACTCTGGAGAGAAGGTGGTCGTCAACGCCAAGCCAAGTACGTCCCACTCACAGTCACAGGGGTCTTTCTGGGTCCCGATTTCTATCCTAATGGGTGAAATGAAATAAGATATGATGTGTGGTTTGGGGGCGTACAGAGTGCCCCAAAGGCCCGGAACCCTGATATTTGATTAGCTATTAGCTTGGCGTTCTGGACTGGCGTTCTGAAACTCTGGCTTTTCCATTCCATGATGCAATCATTCCTTTATGACCACATAACTAATCCTCAAGAGGGGAATATGAGGTCTTATATTGAAATACCATGCCATTACTGTGCACAGTGGCTGTATATTGCATATACAGTACAGGGAGCAATAACTTGTTTTCTGTTGTGTGTAAAATCAATACCATTTCCTCTTACTGCTAATGTTACTTCAACACCCCCTTTTGAAATATTGATGCTTTCTAGATGATTACTGTAATTATCTAGCAGCCTGCTTGGCCAGCTCTCAGTGGGCTCAGATCAACACTACAGGCACTACATGACCCACTTATGTTACTAACCAATCATGGGGGGGGGCTTTCTATCTCGGATTACAGCGTTGCAGCAACCTACTCAATAACACAGAGCCAAGTTGCTTATAATAATAGATTCAGTTCAGACATCATCGACAAAGCCATCATCTTCTGTGTGCCAGGCTTTCCCTCTGGAACCAATGAGTAACGTTTAAAAATGGTGCGCATCCTTGGAGAGTCTATAAGAAGCCAACTCCACTCTGCACCGTCTGCAGGGTCAGTGACTTCACTCTTTCCACTGGGTTTCCCCCCGGTCTGCTCTGGCAAGCTGTCCAGCCCGGCCGTTCCTTTAAACTCCTTATTGGAAACCATGCAACCATCATAACCAGACTGTGATTTGTGGTCCTAGCCATGCCGTTGCTGTTTTTAGTCCAGAACATTCACCCTGACTACCAACCAGGTATGGCTTTATGTGCAATGTAATGGTACGTCGGTGTGCTTTTCATTTAGCTAATGTTGTGTTCAGGTGGTGACAGCTGCTACACCCACTGGGGAAGGCAGGGAGGATGTTATGCACAGGAGGTTGGTGGCACCTTAATTGGGGAGGACGGGGTTGTGGTAATGGTTGGACCGGAATGGGTGGCATGGTATCAAATATATCAAAACCAAGGTTTCCATTCCATTTACGCCGTTCCAGCCATTATGATGAGCCGTCCTCCCCTCATTAGCCTCCACTGACGCTGTGGAGTAACTGCTTTAACGTATGCTAGTCGTAGGTGTGGTTTTCTGTGCGTGGCAGGATGTGGCCGAGCAGTCATTACCACCGTCTGATTCCACCTCGCTCTCCGCTGCCTGCTGCTCTCTGTCCGTCCCGTCTGTGGTGCTCGTGTGATCTACTCCACTACATGTGTGTAAAGTCGTTGAAACTCCTTCGTATCCCCTGCCACATCCCTTTGATATATTGACTCTTTAGTTGTATTACCAGGGGTATGTTCTACTGTACAATGACGTTTAGCCACGGTGATGTGAGATGACTCTATAGTTTGTTAGTAGCCCTTTTGACTCACATGCCTGGAGGAGGATGACGGTCTACATCAAATCACATTCTATTGGTCACATACACACGGTTAGCAGATGTTAATGCGAGTGTAGCGAAGTGCTTGTGCTTCTAGTTCTGACATAATACACACATCTAAAGGGATAGAATGAGAACATGTACATATTAATATATGGACGCGCAATGGCCGAGCAGCATAGGCAAGATGCAATAGATGGTACAAGGTACAGTATATACGTATGAGATGTGTAATGTAGGATATGTTAACATTAGTAAAGTGGCATTATTTAGAGTGCATTGATAGTGACTAGTGATCCATTAAAGTGGCTAGTCATGAGTCTATGTAGGCAGCAGCCTCTCTGGGTAATTGCTCTTTAGGAGTCTGATGGCCTTGAGATAGATTCTGTTTCTCTTTCCTAGCTTTGATGTACCTGTACTGACCTCGCCTTCTGGATGATAGCGGGGTGAACAGGCAGTTGCTCTGGTGGTTGTTGTCCTTGATGATCTTTTTGGCCTTGCTGTGACATCAGGGGCTGTAGGTGACTTGGAGGGCAGGTAATTTGCCCACGGTGGTATGTGGTGCAGACCACACCACCATCTGCTGAGCTTTGCGGTTGAGGACGGTGCAGTTCCCGTACCAGGCGGTGATTCAGCCCAAAAGGATGCTCTCGATTGTGTATCTATAAAAGTTTGTCAGGGTTTTAGGTGACAAGACACATTTTGTCAGCCTCCTGAGGTTGAAGAGGCGTTGTGCCTTTACCACACTGTCTGTGTGGGTAGACCATTTCCGTCTGTCTGTGATGTGTATGCCGAGGAACTTAAATCGTTCCACCTTCTCCGCCACTGTCCCTTCGATGTGGATAGGGGGGTGCTCCCTCTGCTGTTTCCTGAAGTCCACGATCATCTCCTTTTTGTTTTGTTGACGTTGAGTGAGAGGTTGCAAATGGATGTAATTGTGCATAAGCGTGTGTTATTTAAGAGTCCATTAGTTATCTACTGTTCTGCTCTCCATCAATATTCTTAAAGCATAGGACCCTGGGTGAAGTTGACCATTTGGGCCATTCCTTTTGTTTCACTCATCCTCTTACCCACTGAAATGCCAGGGGATAAGCAAGCTTTCCTCTCCTCTCTCTCGTTGACTGCCCAACTGCCACTCTGTCTCCCCTCCTCTCCCAAGCCTCTTAAGGCGTGGGCATATTTCCTATCCAAAATAGTTTGGAACAGTTTGTGCATATATTCTATATATTTTTTCTTTTCGTTTTAGTCTTTGGCAAGGTTTTTTTTTGGGCTGTTCGTCCACACATTTTTTCTCGATGCAAGCTCAAGTCGGTAGCCGAAGTCTACACCCCTTTGTTGATGATTGGTCAACAGTAGGGATTCTTCATTTCAGTTTTTGTCATTCAACCAAACATCTTAGTTAGACTGCGTGACTAAGATATCACTATTAATGACAACTCAATCTATCTTAGATTAATGTTGACGATTTTGAAAAGGTGTATTTTTATTTTTTTTTACCTTTATTTTACTAGGCAAGTCAGTTAAGAACAAATTCTTATTTTCAATGACGGCCTAGGAACAGTGGGTTAACTGCCTGTTCAGGGGCAGAACGACAGATTTTGTACCTTGTCAGCTCGGGGATTTGAACTTGCAACCTTTCGGTTACTAGTCCAATGCTCTAACCACTAGGCTACACTGCCGTATACTGGCTACAGCATCTCAACATGGAAAAACAATACTATTGCTGCTTTTTCTCAGTTTTCAAGCGAAGGTCTTTTTAAGGCAGTACGCGAGCACTGCCCGCTGAACCGAAGCAAGAGGAAGGCTTTACCCACTCACCCACCCGTTATCCCTCCATCTGCCCTCTAGTCTGCCACAGACGGCCTGACGGGGGCTGAAAACTGCACGGTCAACAGCAGCATCTGGACCGACAGACAGGCAGGTCTAGCCAGCTGTCTAGTCCTGACCTAGGTTAGACCCCCAGTAACCAATTGCCCTGAGATGATCCATATGTACTGAATAGCAGTCTGGTTCTCCTCGGTAATGTTAGCTAATTCAATTTCACATAGAACTAGAATTGAAGACCAAGTATGGTAATTTTCACCTGACAGAAATGGATCAGGCCATGTCACCCCCCCTGATTTCATCAATACCGATTAGATGATTTCCCCCAGTCAGTCCTCTGTCTCTCTGAACTGGCTAAGTGGGAAAACCCTTACACTCAGCCGCTGTCTGTCTCTCTCTCTTCTCTCTGTCTGTCTCTCACCATATTCCAGTATGTTCTGCCAAAGCCACTGGTGACCTGCCTACCAAAGAGGCAATGAAAACACTGTCCAGCATATGATGTCACAGTTCCCTGTGCTCTGCTCTGGATGTCTGCGTGCCTACCTCACGTCTGTTGTGCTCCGCTTAGCTAATTGGGACCACCAAGAGAGATGGGTCAGTTAAATTGACAAAGACTTTCAAACAATAAACCATGGCCCTTTGTTCCTCTGGCTGAGCCTGTCATAGTTCCACATTGTAAGAAGTTGAGAGTCTTGGGGAATATGTGATAAAGCAGGTCGAGGGATCATCCAAAGATCCCGGTTACTTGAAGAAGTCACAGGCTCTTCCAAGCTTTGTGAGTGTGCCAGGACCTTCACACAAAGGCCTAATTGAGGGGTTTGGGCCCTCGTTGTAATGGCTTTGCCAGTCTCTTCTGCATTTCACTCCTGGTATAATCCATTACTTTATGACCAGCCATGATGCTGTGTAGGTCCATGTACCTGTAACACACAGCACAGTAATGGTTGAGGTGGGTGGGCGGCACCAGTCCAGGGTACTTGTCCATTGCACTCACTCTCATTATATCCTGTATCAGTGCCTGTCCGAGCCTATAATAACAACCTTTTTCATAAGCATGGAGATGAATCGTGGCCTGTGGAATTCCCAAGGATGACAAGCCAAAGAGCACGACTGAAGCTTTTTCAGCGTTTCTGTTCTGACCTGGTTCCAACCACTCAGACTTCATTAAGACAGATGAGGCATGAATATTTGGACACCATTAGACAAGGCAATTAGCCCAATAGAGCAGAAACGCCATCTCATTTTTTTTACATGCTTCAGAATCGAAGAAATTGTTCTTTTAATCATATACTTGTCTATGCTTTCAACCAAACAAAATATTGTCTGAAAAATTGAAATATTGTATCAGTACAACAGTTAAGTGATACACCGTCACCTGGATATATTCATATGTGGAATGATGTTTTGGTACATGATGAAGAGCGAGTCCCTGAATTAGGTTCCTGTATGTACATTTTAGTGACGTGCAAACATGGTAGAGGTTTATCTGAGGGTCCTCTCTGGGCCAGCCATGGGGAAGACTGGAGCAGTTGCCATGGAGCTGGAACACTAGGCCAGTGTGAAGGGCCATGTAGAGCCCACAATCCTGGTGCCAGATATTCACATGAACCCTTCCCCTCCAAGTTCTAATCTGCTGCCTTATGAGAGTGACAAGATAGAAGTTGAAAAAGTCATATGGTGAAATGATCTTTAAGCTCTTCCCTGCTTACTTGTTAGCTAATAGTCCCATATGCTGCAGTGTAAATTGTATCGTATGATGACTTGTCAGCAGGCTTGTCTGAAAGACGAGGAGGGTCATCCTCTCTATGCTGGAGGTTTTAATGTGAGCTTCACTCTAGAGAGAAGGCTATGTGCTGGCAGAGCCTACAAGAGGCCCCTCGCTCTCTTTCTCTCTCTGATGAGTCAGACTCTCTGTCTGTGTCTCTGTCATTTACAGGCTGAGCGCTGACAAACAAAGCAGTCCGTTGTCCTGAGCTGGACCCACAGAAACACAGTAATCACTCACTTCACTGGCTTGTTGGTTAGGCAATCTACAAAGATGCGCGCACACACGTTTATATATACACACACACACACACACACACACACACACACACACGTGCATGGAACAGCAGAGAATAGCTTGGCCCCAGGAAACTGCTGTTAGGTAACAGTACTCAAGTGAAAACATTCACAAAGCACATACACACACTCCGTCACTGTGGTTCAGTGAGTTTGCTCACATGTCGCAGATCTCTGTGGGAAACAGTTCTGACTGTTATTGATCTTTGTCTGGCAGTAGGTCTTATTTGACCTCCTGCTTTCAATGCCCAGGAATTTCCTTTGAGCTATTTATGGCTCATATTCTTGGGTAAATGGTTGGAGATGGGCTATGGGTTCAGATTTGTCAATCACAACTTACTTCAATTACCAACTTCAATTGGTAATAACATATATTTTTTCTGTTGACAGGGATAGTCCTAGTCGAGAAGGCGTACATGGGCCCAGGGCAGCTGATAGTTTATTCAACTTCTCATTGTCTCTCTTTCCAGATAAGCTGTACATGGGTCCAGGCCAGCTGTACCAGGACCTGCAGAACCTCATTCACGACCTCAGCCTGGTCAACCAGATCTCCAGCATGATCGGTAGCCTCAAGGGAAACTACCAGGTGAGCAACATTTATCGCTGCATTCATTTTAAGGCTTGTTTTCTGTGAGTGAAAATACAAGTACAGTGGGGCAAAAAAGTATTTAGTCGGCCACCAATTGTGCATGTTCTCCCACTTAAAAAGATGAGAGGCCTGTAATTTTCATCATAGGTACACTTCAACCATAACAGACAAAATGAGAGAAAAAAATCAAATCACATTGTATGATTTTTTTTTAAATTAATTTATTTGCAAATTATGGTGGAAAATAAGTATTTGGTCATCTACAAACAAGCATGATTTCTGGCTCTCACAGACCTGTAACTTCTTCTTTGAGAGGCTCCTCTGTCCTCCACTCGTTACCTGTATTAATGGCACCTGTTTGAACTTGTTATCAGTATAAAAGACACCTGTCCACAACCTCAAACAGTCACACTCCAAACTCTACTATGGCAAGACCAAAGAGCTGTCAAAGGACACCAGAAACAAAATTGTAGACCTGTACCAGGCTGGGAAGACTGGTTGCTTGGTTTGAAGAAATCAACTGTGGAAGCAATTATTAGGAAATGGAAGACATACAAGACCACTGATAATCTCTCTTGATCTGGGGCTCCACGCAAGATCTCCCCCGTGGGGTCAAAATGATCAGAACCACACGGGGGGACCTAGTGAAAGACCTGCAGAGAGCTGGGACCAAAGTAACAAACGCCTACCATCAGTAACACACTACGCCGCCAGGGACTCAAATCCTGCAGTGCCAGACATGTCCAGGCCCGTGTAAAGTTTGCTACATTTGTGATGATCCAGAAGATGATGGGGAGAATGTCATATGGTCAGATGAAACCAAAATATAACTTTTTGGTAAAAACTCAACTCGTCGTGTTTGGAGGACAAAGAACACCATACCTACTGTGAAGCATGGGGTGGGAACATCATGCTTTGGGGCTGTTTTTCTGCAAAGGTACCAGGACGACTGATCCGTGTAAAGGAAAGAATGAATGGGGCCATGTATCGTGAGATTTTGAGTGAAAACCTCCTTCCATCAGCAAGGGCATTGAAGATGAAACGTGGCTCGGTCTTTCAGCATGACAATGATCCCAAACACACCTCCCGGGCAACGAAGCAGTGGCTTTGTAAGAAGCATTTCAAGGTCTTGGAGTGGCCTAGCCGGTCTCCAGATTTCAACCCCATAGAAAATCTTTGGAGGGAGTTGAAAGTCCGTGTTCACCAGCAACAGCCCCAAAACATCACTGCTCTAGAGGAGATCTGCATGGAGGAATGGGCCAAAATACCAGTTACAGTGTGTGAAAACCTTTCGAAGGCTTGAAAACATTTGACCTCTGTCATTGCCAACAAAGGGTATATAACAAAGTATTGGGAAACTTTTGTTATTGACCAAATACTTATTTTCCACCATAATTTGCAAATAAATTCATTAAAACATTTTACAATGTGATTTTCTGGATTTTGTCTGTCATAGTTGAAGTGTACCTATGATGAAAATGACAGGCCTCATCTTAAGTGGGAGAACTTGCACAATTGGTGTCTGACTAAATACTTTTTTTCCCCAGTGTATATTATTTGCCTGTGTGTAAATATGTCCCTGAGGTTTTGATGTGTCATGTCGAGCTGTGGCCCCAGCTGACAGAGCGAGAGAGAGGGCCCTGACAAACACTAGTCTGGTGTACAGTAATTTGCCCAGACAGCGCTGTGTGGTGCTGGACTGTGAGACTTAACTAGCCAGTGTTTGTCTATGTGAGTCCTGTCAGAGACAGAGGGCATAGTGGTGGGGGAGCAGAGAACAGGCCAGAGGCACACAGAGAGACATGTGTTTCACACACACAACACAGAGGGGGGGGGGATTTGTGGTCAATTTGTAAGAGCTGGTGTGTGGAGTCAATCTCTGCTCGCCCAATGGCATGATTTGAAAACTAGATCTATTACGGTTTTCATCTGACATTATGGACAATGTTATAAGCAGTGTCTTGTGGTAATACTTTCTGACTCTCTTTTTTTCTCCCTTCATCCCTCTCTCTTGTAGAACGTTAACCCTACGGTGGCCCATGACTGGGTGTCAGGTCTGCAGCGTCTCATTCTGAAGAAGGAGGAGGAGATCCGGGCTGCAGATCGCTGTAGGATCCAGCTGCAGCTGCCTGGCAAACAGGACAAGTCAGTGTCTCACCCACATCACTCTCTCTCTCTCTCACACACTAGGTCAGGGCCCTATGTCCTCACTCCCTCACTGTCCCCTCTCACCATCCAGGAATTGGGAACATTCCGGTGGATAAACAACTGGAGTTTTGTTCTAATCTGATCTCAGGGGTATGATTTGGGTATGATTTGGGTCTGTTCGAGCTCTCTGCTGTGGATCAGTGTGTCTCTCACCTCAGAGAAGACCGTGCCGCTGTTTCATCCACTCATTACTATAGGAGAGTACTCCCTCCACATGGTCCTTCCATGGCCCACTGGCACCTTGAACTTGTTGACTCTCACTCTGCCTGTTGTTTTTAACTGGTCAAATGACCTCTTACTCCTGGGCATTGCGTTTTGAGACGCTGCTGTCATTCCTCTCTGATCCCTCCATCTAAAAAATACCACATTCCAGAGAGAGATGGAGTGAGAGAGTTTGTTATTAGCTGTTATAAACACCGTTGGCTTCCATTACCTCACATCCCTGTCTGTCTGCTGTCTCTAAGGCCCTTTTCACATGACGACAGACTCTCTAGAGGTTTTGCGAGAATACCCTCTCGACTTTTTTAATAATGAGGCAAGTTCGCAAATCCACGTTTCCAGCGCCGTCTCCAGAGGTAGCGCACGACGATCGCCCGACAATTGCCCCCCCTCCGAGAATGGCAGTGTGATCAGAATTGTCTCGTCCAGGCCAACACTCCTGCAATATATAGATTGTAATAGCAGAGTAATGATTTTCAAACAACTGAAATGTAGATATTTTCCTAATATATAACAGAACTGATATTTTCAGAACTGTTATTTTAACCGCTTAAAAATGTTCTTTTACATTCTGGGCATTTTTCCCCCCCAGTCCCATAATAAATGCAACAAAGTGCTTATGTAAAACTGTCACAAACTTATTCCAGTTTCTGCCTGCCAGCTGAAAATCTGTGTAGAAATACCTGCCCCTCTTTCCGAAGCATGCATAGTCTACTGTAGCTACTGACGTTTCAGGCGTGATTCAGAAATTAGGGAGAGAAATGTTTCATTAGAGAACAATATATTAACTTTTTCAAGTCTAGTTAAGGATACTATAGTTATCAGGTTTGACATTGAATTTATTAACTATGAAAAGTAAGTTTTGTTTTTATTTTAATTCTGGTGCCGCTCTACACACACAATCTTGTTAGCAAGCTAGCTAGCTCTGGTCTGGCTCTCAAACTGAAATGGATCTGAGTCATGGTCAAGGGCTAGCTCTGGTCTGGCTCTCAAACTGAAATGGATCTGAGTCATGGTCAAGGGCTAGCTCTGGTCTGGCTCTCAAACTGAAATGGATCTGAGTCATGGTCAAGGGCTAGCTCTGGTCTGGCTCTCAAACTGAAATGGATCTGAGTCATGGTCAAGGGCTAGCTCTGGTCTGGCTCTCAAACTGAAATGGATCTGAGTCATGGTCAAGGGCTAGCTCTGGTTCAAAGTTAGTCAAGCCAACTCTTTGAAGTACAAAAACATTCAAAGTTCCTACGTAGAAGCCGCTCCTGTGTAGGTATAATTCTGTGGGCCTAATTCAGATAATGTATGTCATAACAAGATGCCCAGTGCTTCATGCCCAGCTCTTTCCACACCCGCAATATTTCAGTCGCACCCAACACTACACTATAGGGGCGGCAGGTAGACTAGTGGTTAGGAGCTTTGGGCCAGTAACCGGTTGAATGAGTTCAGTTGTGCAGCTAACTAGGTATCCCCTTAGCCTTGTCTGTCCAATGCATGTACATAGCTTCCCCGTTCCATAGAAAGCTGCTCTATCCATTGGTCAAGTAATTTAATGTCAAGCTAAATGTACCAAAAAATGTATTTCATAAGTTTAAAAAGGAATGATCTAAACCGTTACTTTTTTTGGCGTTCAAACCGGCTCAGAATTTGTTTGCTGGTCAGAACAGTGGAACGGGGGGAGGGTCCTTTACACAGAAAAAGAGACAGCAACTACGATTGGACAATATAACTAATAACAGGGCTGAGCTTGCTTTATGCAGAGTTGTATCATGTTGGCCATTGCATTTGTAATTAAAAAGTTATTCACACAGTATGTCATCACTTGCTTGTGGTGTTTGATTCATTCCAGTCAATAATTTTGGTTGTAATAGACCTAGGTAGCCCCCCAAAATGGAATATAAACCAAATTTGATGACATTTATATTTTCTCAGAACACAAATAAAGGGGCCTATATTAGGCTATAAATACATATCTTAGGCTATAAATACATGACGTTACCGCTTCATTTCCCCTGACCAGGCCCAGATGGGATCAGAGAGGATCTAAGCTACCTGTGGCTGGTATAGGCTGCAGTTAATCAGACTGAAGCACAGATTCAGTGTGCACGAGTTGACAAATCACGAAGCAATGCAATGTGTACATTTTTTGGGGTGGCGTGTATGGGCTTTCATATAAAACGGCTCGTCGCTTGTCGCAACTCCCCATGCAGTCGGAAGTTTACATACACTTAGGTTGGAGTCATTAATACTTGTTTTTCAATCACTCCACAGATTTCTTGTTAACAAACTATAGTTTTGGCAAGTCGGTTAGGACATCTACTTTGTGCATGAGACAAGTAATTTTTCCAACAATTGTTTACAGACAGATTATTTCACTTATAATTCACTGTATCACAATTCCAGTGGGTCAGAAGTTTACATACACTATGTTGACTGTGCCTTTTTTAAACAGCTTGAAAAATTCCAGAAAATTATGTTATGGCTTTAGAAGCTTCTGATAGGCTAATTGACATCATTAGAGTCAATTGGAGGTGTACCTGTGGATGTATTTCAAGGCCTACCTTAAAACTCAGTGCCTCTTTGCTTGATATCGGAAAATCCAAAGAAATCAGCCAAGACCTCAGGGAAAAATATTGTAGACCTCCACAAGTCTGGTTCGTCCTTGGGAGCAATTTCCAAATGCCTGAAGGTACCACGTTCATCTGTACAAACAATAGTACGCAAGTATAAACCCCATGGGACCACGCAGCCGTCTTACCGCTCAGGAAGGAGCGCTTTGTCTAATAGAGATGAACGTACTTTGGTGCGAAAAGTGCAAATCAATCTCAGAACAACAGCAAAGGACCTTGTGAAGATTCTGAAGGAAATCGGTACAAAAGTATCTATATCCACAGTAAAACGAGTCCTATATCGACATAACCTGAAATGGCACTCAGCAAGGAAGAAGACACTGGCTTTTCTTTTTAAATGGCAGTTTTGGAACAGAGTACAATTTGCAACTGCACATGGGGACAAAGATCATACTTTTTGGAGAAATGTCCTCTGGTCTGCTGAAACAAAAATAGAACTGTTTGGACATAATGACCATTGTTATGTTTGGAGGAAATCAAATCAAATCAAATCAAATGTATTTATATAGCCCTTCGTACATCAGCTGATATCTCAAAGTGCTGTACAGAAACCCAGCCTAAAACCCCAAACAGCAAGCAATGCAGGTGTAGAAGCACGGTGGTTAGGAAAAACTACCTAGAAAGGCCAAAACCTAGGAAGAAACCTAGAGAGGAACCAGGCTATGTGGGGTGGCCAGTCCTCTTCTGGCTGTGCCGGGTAGAGATTATAACAGAACATGGCCAAGATGTTCAAATGTTCATAAATGACCAGCATGGTCGAATAATAATAATATTATTATTATTATTAAGGTAGAACAGTTGAAACTGGAGCAGCAGCAAGGCCAGGTGGACTGGGGACAGCAAGGAGTCATCATGTCAGGTAGTCCTGGGGCATGGTCCTAGGGCTCAGGTCCTCCGAGAGAGAGGAGAGAATTAGAGAACGCACACTTAGACACCGAATTGGACAGGAGAAGTACTCCAGATATAACAAACTGACCCCAGCCCCCCGACACAAACTACTGCAGCATAAATACTGGAGGCTGAGACAGGAGGGGTCAGGAGACACTGTGGCCCCACCCGAGGACACCCACGGACAGGGCCAAACAGGAAGGATATAACCCCACCCACTTTGCCAAAGCACAGCCCCCACACCACTAGAGGGATATCTTCAACCACCAACTTATCATCCTGAGACAAAGCTGAGTATAGCCCGCAAAGATCTCCGCCATGGCACAACCCAAGGGGGGGGTGCCAACCCAGACAGGATGACCACATCAGTGAATCAACCCACTCAGGTGACGCACCCCTTCCAGGGACGGCATGAGAGAGCCCCAGTAAGCCAGTGACTCAGCCCCTGTAATAGGGTTAGAGGCAGAGAATCCCAGTGGAAAGAGGGGAACCGGCCAGGCAGAGACAGCAAGGGTGGTTCGTTGCTCCAGAGCCTTTCCGTTCACCTTCCCACTCCTGGGCCAGACTACACTCAATCATATGACCCACTGAAGAGATGAGTCTTCAGTAAAGACTTAAAGGTTGAGACCGAGTTTGCGTCTCTGACATGGGTAGGCAGACCGTTCCATAAAAATGGAGCTCTATAGGAGAAAGCCCTGCCTCCAGCTGTTTGCTTAGAAATTCTAGGGACAATTAGGAGGCCTGTGTCTTGTGACTGTAGCGTACGTGTAGGTATGTACGGCAAGACCAAATCAGAGAGATAGGTAGGAGCAAGCCCATGTAATGCTTTGTAGGTTAGCAGTTAAACCTTGAAATCAGCCCTTGCTTTGACAGGAAGCCAGTGTAGGGAGGCTAGCACTGGAGTAATATGATCAATTTTTTTGGTTCTAGTCAGGATTCTAGCAGCCGTATTTAGCACTAACTGAAGTTTATTTAGTGCTTTATCCGGGTAGCCGGAAAGTAGAGCATTGCAGTAGTCTAACCTAGAAGTGACAAAAGCATGGATTAATTTTTCTGCATTATTTTTGGACAGAAAGTTTCTGATTTTTGCAATGTTACGTAGATGGAAAAAAGCTGTCCTTGAAATTGTCTTGATATGTTCTTCAAAAGAGAGATCAGGGTCCAGAGTAACGCCGAGGTCCTTCACAGTTTTATTTGAGACGACTGTACAACCATTAAGATTAATTGTCAGATTCAACAGAAGATCTTTGTTTCTTGGGACCTAGAACAAGCATCTCTGTTTTGTCCAAGTTTAAAAGTAGAAAGTTTGCAGCCATCCACTTCCTTATGTCTGAAACACATGCTTCTAGCAAGAGCAATTTTGGTGCTTCACCATGTTTAATTGAAATGTACAGCTGTGTGTCATCCGCATAGCAGTGAAAGTTAACATTATGTTTTCGAATAACATCCCCAAGAGGTAAAATATATAGTGAAAACAATAGTGGTCCTAAAACGGAACCTTGAGGAACACCGAAATTTACAGTTGATTTGTCAGAGGACAAACCATTTACAGAGACAAACTGATATCTTTCCGGCAGATAAGATCTAAACCAGGCCAGAACTTGTCCGTGTAGACCAATTTGGGTTTCCAATCTCTCCAAAAGAATGTGGTGATCGATGGTATCAAAAGCAGCACTAAGGTCTAGGAGCACGAGGACAGATGCAGAGCCTCGGTCCGATGCCATTAAAATGTCATTTACTACCTTCACAAGTGCCGTCTCAGTGCTATGATGGGGTCTAAACCAGACTGAAGTATTTCGTATACATTGTTTGTCTGCAGGAAGGCAGTGAGTTGCTGCGCAACAGCCTTTTCTAAGATTTTTGAGAGGAATGGAAGATTCGATATAGGCCGATTTTTAGTTTTTTTTATATTTTCTGGGTCAAGGTTTGGCTTTTTCAGGAGAGGCTTTATTACTGCCACTTTTAGTGAGTTTGGTACACATCCGGTGGATAGAGAGCCGTTTATTATGTTCAACATAGGAGGGCCAAGCACAGGAAGCAGCTCTTTCAGTACTTTAGTTGGAATAGGGTCCAGTATGCAGCTTGAAGGTTTAGAGGCCATGATTATTTTCATCATTGTGTCAAGAGATATAGTACTAAAACACTTGAGCGTCTCTCTTGATCCTATGTCCAGGCAGAGTTGTGCAGACTCAGGACAACTGAGCTTTGAAGGAATACGCAGATTTAAAGAGGAGTCTGTAATTTGCTTTCTAATAATCATAATTTTTTCCTCAAAGAAGTTCATGAATTTATCACTGCTAAAGTGAAAGTCATCCTCTCTTGGGGAATGCTGCTTTTTACTTAGCTTTGCGACAGTATCAAAAAGGAATTTCGGATTGTTCTTATTTTCCTCAATTAAGTTAGAAAAGTAGGATGATCGAGTAGCAGTAAGGGCTCTTCGGTACTGCACGGTACTGTCTTTCCAAGCTAGACGGAAGACTTCCAGTTTGGTGTGCCGCCATTTCCGTTCCAATTTTCTGGAAGCTTGCTTCAGAGCTCGGGTATTTTCTGTGTACCAGGGAGCTAGTTTCTTATGAGAAATGTTTTTAGTTTTTAGGGGTGCAACTGCATCTAGGGTATTGCGCAAAGTTAAATTGAGTTCCTCAGTTAGGTGGTTAACTGATTTTTGTCCTCTGGTGTCATTGGGTAGACAGAGGGAATCTGGAAGGACATCAAGTAATCTTTGTGTTGTATGTGAATTTATAGCACGACTTTTGATGTTCCTTGGTCTGAGCAGATTATTTGTTGCAAACGTAATAAAATGGTGGTCTGATAGTCCAGGATTATGAGGAAAAACATTAAGATCCACAACATTTATTCCATGGGACAAAACTAGGTCCAGCGTATGACTGTGACAGTGAGTGGGTCCAGAGACATGTTGGACAAAACCCACTGAGTCGATGATGGCTCCAAAAGCCCTTTGGAGTGGGTCTGTGGACTTTTCCATGTGAATATTAAAGTCACCAAAGATTAGAATATTATCTGCTATGACTACAAGGTCCGATAGGAATTCAGGGAACTCAGTGAGGAACGCTGTATATGGCCCAGGAGGCCTGTAAACAGTAGCTATAAAAAGTGATTGAGTAGGCTGCATAGATTTCATGACTAGAAGCTCAAAAGACGAAAACGTCATTTTTTTTTCTCTAAATTGAAATTTGCTATCGTAAATGTTAGCAACACCTCCACCTTTCCGGGATGACGGGGATATAGTCACTAGTGTAGCCAGGGATATGGTCATTTAACACAGTAAATTAGCTTAAGCCATGTTTCAGTCAGGCCAATCACATCAAGATTATGATCAGTGATTAGTTCATTGAATTATAATTGCCTTTGAAGCCATGTTTCCCATTTAGCAGACGCTTTTGCCAATCACATCAAGATTATGGGTGGCCCCAGTGATTAGTTCATTGACTATAATGAGCCACACAGGACCCAGTAAGTAAGTAAGGGATCTAACATTAAGTAGCCCTATTTTGAGATGTGAGGTATCATGATCTCTTTCAGTAATGACAGGAATGGAGGTGGTCTTTATCCTAGTGAGATTGCTAAGGCGAACAACGCCATGTTTAGTTTTGCCCAACCTAGGTCGAGGCACAGACACGGTCTCAATGGTGATAGCTGAGCTGACTACACTGACTGTGCTAGTGGCAGACTCCACTATGCTGGCTAACAGCCTGCTGCCTGGCCTGCACCCTATTTCATTGTGGAGCTAGAGGAGTTAGAGCCCTGTCTATGTTGGTAGATAAGATGAGAGCACCCCTCCAGCTTGGATGAAGTCCGTCACTCCTCAGCAGGTCAGGCTTGGTCCTGTTTGTGGGTGAGTCCCAGAAAGAGGGCCAATTATCTACAAATTCTAACTTTTGGGAGGGGCAGAAAACAGTTTTCAACCAGCGATTGAGTTGTGAGACTCTGCTGTAGAGCTCATCACTCCCCCTAACTGGGAGGGGGCCAGAGACAATTACTCGATGCCGACACATCTTTCTAGCTGATTTACACGCAGAAGCTATGTTGCGCTTGGTGATCTCTTACTGTTTCATCCTAACATCGTTGGTGCCGATGTGGATAACAATATCTCTATACTCTCTACACTCGCCAGTTTTAGCTTTAGCCAGTACCATCTTCAGATTAGCCTTAACGTTGGTAGCCCTGCCCCCCGGTAAACAGTGTATGATCGCTGGATGATTCGTTTTAAGTCTAATACTGCGGGTAATGGAGTCGCCAATGACTAGAGTTTTCAATTTGTCAGAGCTAATGGTGGGAAGCTTCGGCGTCTCAGACCCCGTAACGGGAGGAGTAGAGACCAGAGAAGGCTCGGCCTCTGACTCCGACTTGCTGCTTAATGGGGAAAACCGGTTGAAATTTTCTGTCTGGTGAATGAGCGACACCGGTTGAGCGTTCCTACAGCATTTCCTTCCAGAAACCGTGAGAAAGTTGTCCGGCTGCGGGGACTGTGCCAGGGGATTTATACTACTATCTGTACTTACTGGTGGCACAGACGCTGTTTCATCCTTTCCTACACTGAAATTACCCTTGCCTAACGATTGCGTCTGAAGCCGGGCTTGTAGCACAGCTATCCTCGCCGTAAGGCGAGTACAGCGACTGCAATTAGAAGGCATCATGTTAATGTTACTACTTAGCTTGGCTGTTGGAGGTCCTGACGAATCGTGTCCAGATAAAGCGTCTGGAGTGAAAAAGTTGGGGGGGTTATATATATATATATATATATATAACAGTAATTAAAAAGTAAAAACCGTAAAGTTGTCAGGTAGCAAAATAGGTTGGCAACAAAACGCACAGCACAGCAACTCGGAAACAGGTCTGCAAGTTGTGACCGGAAATGGCGTGGACCGAAAGAAAGGTTGGCTTGCAAGCTGAAGAACACCAACCCAACCGTGAAGCACGGGGGTGGCAGCATCATGTTGTGGGGGTGCTTTTCTGCAGTAGGGACAGGTGCACTTCACAAAATAGATGAAATCAGGGAGGAAAACGATGTGGATATATTGAAGCAACATCAAGACATCAGTCATGAAGTTAAATGCTTGGCTGCAAATGGGTCTTCCAAATGGACAGTGACCCTAAGCATACTTCCAAAGGTGTGGCAAAATGGCTTAAGCACAACTAAGTCAAGGTATTGAAGTGGCCATCACAAAGCTTTGACCTCAATCCTATAGAACATTTGTGGGCAGAACTGCAAAGCGTGTGCGAGCAAGGAGGCCTATAAACCTGACTCAGTTACACCAGCTCTGTCAGGAGGAATGGGCCAAAATTCACCCAATTTATTGTGGGATGGCTAACCAAAACGTTTGCCCCATGTTAAACAATTTCAAGGCAATGCTTTCAAATACTCATTGAGTGTATGTGAACTTCTGACCCACGGAACGTGATGAAAGTAATAAAAGTTGAAATAAATAATTCTCTCCTTTTTATTCTGACATTTCACATTCTTAAAATAAAGTGGTGATCCTAAGACGGGACATTTTTACTAGGATTACATGTCAGGAATTGTGAAAGGCGGAGTTTAAATGTATTTGGCTAAGGTGTATGTAAACTTCCGACTTCAGCTGTATATTATACCCACATTTTCAAATGCAATTAGCTTTGACCACATGTAGGCCAAATGATTTGATATATTTATAAAAATGAAGCCTGATGACGTAATGTTTTAAGTCAGCTAGCCCTACTGTACTTTTATATTTGTATGAGAGGGATTGTAGGCCTAATTTTTCATTTTTGATAGGCTAACGTTACTTGAAGACCGGCTGTTAGCAACTCTGCTCTTGAAGATAAAATGTAATGAGTATAGCCTTCAGACGAGAAAATGTAATGTAATAAAATGTAATGAGTATAGCCTTCAGACGAGAAAATGTAATGTAATAAAATGTAATGAGTAAAGCCTTCAGACGAGAAAATGTAATGTAATAGAATGTAATGAGTATAGCCTTCAGACGAGAAAATGTAATGTAATAAAATGTGATGAGTATAGCCTTCAGACGAGAAAATGTAAGAAAATGTAAGAAAATGTAATGAGTATAGCCTTCAGACGAGAAAATGTAATGAGTATAGCCTTCAGACGAGAAAATGTAATGTAATAAAATGTAATGAGTATAGCCTTCAGACGAGAAAATGTAATGTAATAGAATGTAATGAGTATAGCCTTCAGACGAGAAAATGTAATGAGTATAGCCTTCAGACGAGAAAATGTAATGAGTATAGCCTTCAGACGAGATAAAATGTGATGAGTATAGCCTTCAGACGAGAAAATGTAATGTAATAGAATGTAATGAGTATAGCCTTCAGACGAGAAAATGTAATGTAATAGAATGTAATGAGTATAGCCTTCAGACGAGAAAATGTAATGAGTATAGCCTTCAGACGAGAAAATGTAATGTAAGCCTTCAGACGAGAAAATGTAATGAGTATAGCCTTCAGACGAGAAAATGTAATGTAATAGAATGTAATGAGTATAGCCTTCAGACGAGAAAATGTAATGAGTATAGCCTTCAGACGAGAAAATGTAATGAGTATAGCCTTCAGACGAGAAAATGTAATGAGTATAGCCTTCAGACGAGAAAATGTAATGAGTATAGCCTTCAGACGAGAAAATGTAATGAGTATAGCCTTCAGACGAGAAAATGTAATGAGTATAGCCTTCAGACGAGAAAATGTAATGAGTATAGCCTTCAGACGAGAAAATGTAATGAGTATAGCCTTCAGACGAGAAAATGTAATGAGTATAGCCTTCGAGACGTATAGAAAATGTAATGAGTATAGCCTTCAGACGAGAAAATGTAATGAGTATAGCCTTCAGACGAGAAAATGTAATGAGTATAGCCTTCAGACGAGAAAATGTAATGAGTATAGCCTTCAGACGAGAAAATGTAATGAGTATAGCCTTCAGACGAGAAAATGTAATGAGTATAGCCTTCAGACGAGAAAATGTAATGAGTATAGCCTTCAGACGAGAAAATGTAATGAGTATAGCCTTCAGACGAGAAAATGTAATGAGTATAGCCTTCAGACGAGAAAATGTAATGAGTATAAGAAAATGTAACGTATAGAAAATGTAATGAGTATAGCCTTCAGACGAGAAAATGTAATGAGTATAGCCTTCAGACGAGAAAATGTAATGAGTATAGCCTTCAGACGAGAAAATGTAATGAGTATAGCCTTCAGACGAGAAAATGTAATGAGTATAGCCTTCAGACGAGAAAATGTAATGAGTATAGCCTTCAGACGAGAAAATGTAATGAGTATAGCCTTCAGACGAGAAAATGTAATGAGTATAGCCTTCAGACGAGAAAATGTAATGAGTATAGCCTTCAGACGAGAAAATGTAATGAGTATAGCCTTCAGACGAGAAAATGTAATGAGTATAGCCTTCAGACGAGAAAATGTAATGAGTATAGCCTTCAGACGAGAAAATGTAATGAGTATAGCCTTCAGACGAGAAAATGTAACGAGTATAGCCTTCAGACGAGAAAATGTAATGAGTATAGCCTTCAGACGAGAAAATGTAATGAGTATAGCCTTCAGACGAGAAAATGTAATGAGTATAGCCTTCAGACGAAAAAATGTAATAAAGTATAGCCTTCAGACGAAAAGAAAATGTAATGAGTATAGCCTTCAGACTTCAGTATAGCCTTCAGACGAAAATGTAATGAGTATAGCCTTCAGACGAGAAAATGTAATGTAATAAAATGTAATGAGTATAGCCTTCAGACGAGAAAATGTAACGAGTATAGCCTTCAGACGAGAAAAAATGTAATAAAATGTAATGAGTATAGCCTTCAGACGAGAAAATGTAATGTAATAAAATGTGGTGAGTATAGCCTTCAGACGAGAAAAAGAGTATAGCCTTCAGAATAAAATGTAATGAGTATAGCCTTCAGACGAGAAAATGTAATGTAATGAGTATAGCCTTCAGACGAGAAATGTAATGTAATAAATGTAATGAGTATAGCCTTCAGACGAGAAAATGTAATGTAATAAAATGTAATGAGTATAGCCTTCAGACGAGAAAGGTAATGTAATAAAATGTGATGAGTATAGCCTTCAGACGAGAAAATGTAAGAAAATGTAATGAGTATAGCCTTCAGACGAGAAAATGTAAGAAAAAATGTAATGAGTATAGCCTTCAGACGAGAAAATAATAAAATGTAATGAGTATAGCCTTCAGACGAGAAAATGTAATGTAATAAAATGTAATGAGTATAGCCTTCAGACGAGAAAATGTAATGAGTATAGCCTTCAGACGAGAAAATGTAATGTAATAAAAGTATAGCCTTCAGACGAGAAAATGTAATGTAATAAAAATGAGTATAGCCTTCAGACGAGAAAATGTAATGTAATAAAATGTAATGAGTATAGCCTTCAGACGAGAAAATGTAATGTAATAAAATGTAATGAGTATAGCCTTCAGACGAGAAAGGTAATGTAATAAAATGTAATGAGTATAGCCTTCAGACGAAAATGAAAATGTAATGTAATAAAATGTAATGAGTATAGCCTTCAGACGAGAAAATGTAATGTAATAAAATGTAATGAGTATAGCCTTCAGACGAGAAAATGTAATAAAATGTAATGAGTATAGCCTTCAGACGAGAAAATGTAATGTAATAAAATGTAATGAGTATAGCCTTCAGACGAGAAAATGTAATGAGTATAGCCTTCAGACGAGAAAATGTAATGTAATAAAATGTAATGAGTATAGCCTTCAGACGAGAAAATGTAATGTAATAAAATGTGATGAGTATAGCCTTCAGACGAGAAAATGTAATGTAATAAAATGTAATGAGTATAGCCTTCAGACGAGAAAATGTAATGAGTATAGCCTTCAGACGAGAAAATGTAATGAGTATAGCCTTCAGACGAGAAAATGTAATGAGTATAGCCTTCAGACGAGAAAATGTAATGTAATAAAATGTAATGAGTATAGCCTTCAGACGAGAAAATGTAATGTAATAAAATGTAATGAGTATAGCCTTCAGACGAGAAAATGTAATGTAATAAAATGTGATGAGTATAGCCTTCAGACGAGAAAATGTAATGTAATAAAATGTAATGAGTATAGCCTTCAGACGAGAAAATGTAATGTAATAAAATGTGGTGAGTATAGCCTTCAGACGAGAAAATGTAATGTAATAAAATGTGATGAGTATAGCCTTCAGACGAGAAAATGTAATGAGTATAGCCTTCAGACGAGAAAATGTAATGTAATGAGTATAGCCTTCAGACGAGATAATGTAACGTAATAGAATGTGATGAGTATAGCCTTCAGACGAGAAAATGTAATAAAAATGAGTATAGCCTTCAGACGAGAAAATGTAATGAGTATAGCCTTCAGACGAGAAAATGTAATGTAATAAAATGTAATGAGTATAGCCTTCAGACGAGAAAATGTAATGAGTATAGCCTTCAGACGAGAAAATGTAATGAGTATAGCCTTCAGACGAGAAAATGTAATAGCCTTAATAAAATGTAATGAGTATAGCCTTCAGACGAGAAAATGTAATGAAGTATAGCCTTCAGACGAGAAAATGTAATGTAATAAAATGTAATGAGTATAGCCTTCAGACGAGAAAAAATGTAATAAAATGTGAATGTAGACGAGAAAAAATGTAATGAGTATAGCCTTCAGACGAGAAAATGTAATGTAATAAAATGTAATGAGTATAGCCTTCAGACGAGAAAATGTAATGAGTATAGCCTTCAGACGAGAAAAAATGTAAAATGTAATGAGTATAGCCTTCAGACGAGAAAATGTAATGAGTATAGCCTTCAGACGAGAAAATGTAATGAGTATAGCCTTCAGACGAGAAAATGTAATGAGTATAGCCTTCAGACGAGAAAAAATGTAATGAGTATAGCCTTCAGACGAGAAAATGTAATGTAATAAAATGTAATGAGTATAGCCTTCAGACGAGATGTAATGTAATTAGACGAGAAAAAAATGTAATGAGTATAGCCTTCAGACGAGAAAATGTAATGTAATAAAATGTGTAATAAAATGAGTATAGCCTTCAGACGAGAAAATGTAATGAGTATAGCCTTCAGACGAGAAAATGTAATGAGTATAGCCTTCAGACGAGAAAATGTAATGAGTATAGCCTTCAGACGAGAAAATGTAATGAGTATAGCCTTCAGACGAGAAAATGTAATGAGTATAGCCTTCAGACGAGAAAATGTAATGTAATAGAAATGAGTATAGCCTTCAGACGAGAAAATGTAATGTAATGAAAATGTAATGAGTATAGCCTTCAGACGAGAAAATGTAATGAAAATGTAATGAGTATAGCCTTCAGACGAGAAAATGTAATGAGTATAGCCTTCAGACGAGAAAATGTAATGAGTATAGCCTTCAGACGAGAAAATGTAATGAGTATAGCCTTCAGACGAGAAAAAATGTAATGTAATGTAATAAAATGTAATGAGTATAGCCTTCAGACGAGAAAATGTAATGTAATAAAATGTAATAGCCTTCAGACGAGAAAATGTAATGAGTATAGCCTTCAGACGAGAAAATGTAATGAGTATAGCCTTCAGACGAGAAAATGTAATGAGTATAGCCTTCAGACGAGAAAAAATGTAATAAAAATGAGTATAGCCTTCAGACGAGAAAATGAAAATGTAATGAGTATAGCCTTCAGACGAGAAAAAATGTAATGAGTATAGCCTTCAGACGAGAAAATGTAATGAGTATAGCCTTCAGACGAGAAAATGTAATGAGTATAGCCTTCAGACGAGAAAATGTAATGAGTATAGCCTTCAGACGAGAAAATGTAAGAAAATGTAATGAGTATAGCCTTCAGACGAGAAAATGTAATGAGTATAGCCTTCAGACGAGAAAATGTAATGTAATAGAATGTGATGAGTATAGCCTTCAGACGAGAAAATGTAATGTAATAAAATGTAATGAGTATAGCCTTCAGACGAGAAAATGTAACGAGTATAGCCTTCAGACGAGAAAATGTAACGAGTATAGCCTTCAGACGAGAAAATGTAATGAGTATAGCCTTCAGACGAGAAAATGTAATGAAAAGTATAGCCTTCAGACGAGAAAATGTAATAATGTCAGAATAAAATGTAATGAGTATAGCCTTCAGACGAGAAAATGTAATGTATAGCCTTCAGACGAGAAAATGTAATGAGTATAGCCTTCAGACGAGAGAATGTAATAAAATGTAATGAGTATAGCCTTCAGACGAGAAAATGTAATGTAATAAAATGTAATGAGTATAGCCTTCAGACGAGAAAATGTAATGTAATAAAATGTAATGAGTATAGCCTTCAGACGAGAAGAGGTAATAAAATGTAATGAGTATAGCCTTCAGACGAGAAGAGGTAATAAAATGTAATGAGTATAGCCTTCAGACGAGAAAATGTAATGTAATAAAATGTAATGAGTATAGCCTTCAGACGAGAAGAGGTAATGTAATAAAATGTAATGAGTATAGCCTTCAGACGAGAAGAGGTAATAAAATGTAATGAGTATAGCCTTCAGACGAGAAGAGGTAATAAAATGTAATGAGTATAGCCTTCAGACGAGAAAATGTAATAAAATGTAATGTAATAAAATGTAATGAGTATAGCCTTCAGACGAGAGAAAATGTAATGTAAAAATGTAATGAGTATAGCCTTCAGACGAGAAAATGTAATGAGTAGTATAGCCTTCAGACGAGAAAATGTAATGTAATAAAATGTAATGAGTATAGCCTTCAGACGAGAAAATGTAATGTAATAAAATGTAATGAGTATAGCCTTCAGACGAGAAAATGTAATGAGTATAGCCTTCAGACGAGAAAATGTAATGAGTATAGCCTTCAGACGAGAAAATGTAATGAGTATAGCCTTCAGACGAGAAAAAATGTAGAAAAATGAGTATAGCCTTCAGACGAGAAAATGTAATGTAATAAAATGTAATGAGTATAGCCTTCAGACGAGAAAATGTAATGTATAGCCTTCAGACGAGAAAATGTAATGAGTATAGCCTTCAGACGAGAAAATGTAATGAGTATAGCCTTCAGAAGAAAATGTAATGAGTATAGCCTTCAGACGAGAAAATGTAATAAAATGTGGTGAGTATAGCCTTCAGACGAGAAAATGTAACGAGTATAGCCTTCAGACGAGAAAATGTAATGAGTATAGCCTTCAGACGAGAAAATGTAATGAGTATAGCCTTCAGACGAGAAAATGTAATGAGTATAGCCTTCAGACGAGAAAATGTAATGAGTATAGCCTTCAGACGAGAAAATGTAATGAGTATAGCCTTCAGACGAGAAAATGTAATGTAATAGAATGTGATGAGTATAGCCTTCAGACGAGAAAATGTAATGAGTATAGCCTTCAGACGAGAAAATGTAATGTAATAAAATGTGGTGAGTATAGCCTTCAGACGAGAAAATGTAACGAGTATAGCCTTCAGACGAGAAAAAATGTAATAGAAGTATAGCCTTCAGACGAGAAGAGGTAATAAAATGTAATGTAATAAAATGTAATGAGTATAGCCTTCAGACGAGAAAATGTAATGAGTATAGCCTTCAGACGAGAAAATGTAATGAGTATAGCCTTCAGACGAGAAAATGTAATGAGTATAGCCTTCAGACGAGAAAATGTAATGAGTATAGCCTTCAGACGAGAAAATGTAATGTAATAAAATGTAATGAGTATAGCCTTCAGACGAGAAAATGTAATGTAATAAAATGTAATGAGTATAGCCTTCAGACGAGAAAATGTAATGTGGTGAGTATAGCCTTCAGACGAGAAAATGTAATGTAATAAAATGTGATGAGTATAGCCTTCAGACGAGAAAATGTAATGTAATAAAATGTAATGAGTATAGCCTTCAGAAGAGAAAATGTAATGAGTATAGCCTTCAGACGAGAAAATGTAATGTAATAAAATGTGGTGAGTATAGCCTTCAGACGAGAAAATGTAACGAGTATAGCCTTCAGACGAGAAAATGTAATGAGTATAGCCTTCAGACGAGAAAATGTAATGAGTATAGCCTTCAGACGAGAAAATGTAATGAGTATAGCCTTCAGACGAGAAAATGTAATGAGTATAGCCTTGAGACGAGAAAATGTAATGAGTATAGCCTTCAGACGAGAAAATGTAATGAGTATAGCCTTCAGACGAGAAAATGTAATGAGTATAGCCTTCAGACGAGAAAATGTAATGAGTATAGCCTTCAGACGAGAAAATGTAATGAGTATAGCCTTCAGACGAGAAAATGTAATGAGTATAGCCTTCAGACGAGATAATGTAATAAAATGTAATGAGTATAGCCTTCAGACGAGAAAATGTAACGAGTATAGCCTTCAGACGAGAAAATGTAACGAGTATAGCCTTCAGACGAGAAAATGTAATGAGTATAGCCTTCAGACGAGAAAATGTAATGAGTATAGCCTTCAGACGAGAAAATGTAATGAGTATAGCCTTCAGACGAGAAAATGTAATGAGTATAGCCTTCAGACGAGATAATGTAATGTAATAGAATGTGATGAGTATAGCCTTCAGACGAGAAAATGTAATGAGTATAGCCTTCAGACGAGAAAATGTAATGTAATAAAATGTGGTGAGTATAGCCTTCAGATGAGAAAATGTAACGAGTATAGCCTTCAGACGAGAAAATGTAACGAGTATAGCCTTCAGACGAGAAGAGGTAATAAAATGTAATGTAATAAAATGTAATGAGTATAGCCTTCAGACGAGAAAATGTAATGAGTATAGCCTTCAGACGAGAAAATGTAATGAGTATAGCCTTGAGACGAGAAAATGTAATGAGTATAGCCTTCAGACGAGAAAATGTAATGAGTATAGCCTTCAGACGAGAAAATGTAATGAGTATAGCCTTCAGATAATGTAATGAAAATGTAATGAGTATAGCCTTCAGACGAGAAAAAATGTAAAATGAGTATAGCCTTCAGACGAGAAAATGTAATGAGTATAGCCTTCAGACGAGATAATGTAATGTAATAAAATGTAATGAGTATAGCCTTCAGACGAGAAAATGTAATAAAATGTGGTGAGTATAGCCTTCAGACGAGAAAATGTAATGAGTATAGCCTTCAGACGAGAAGAGAAAATGTAATGAGTATAGCCTTCAGACGAGAAAATGTAATGAGTATAGCCTTCAGAAGAAAATGTAATGAGTATAGCCTTCAGACGAGAAAATGTAATAAAATGAGTATAGCCTTCAGACGAGATAATGTAATGTAATAGAATGTAATGAGTATAGCCTTCAGACGAAAAAATGTAATAAAATGTAATGAGTATAGCCTTCAGACGAGAAAATGTAATGTAATAAAATGTGGTGAGTATAGCCTTCAGATGAGAAAATGTAATGAGTATAGCCTTCAGACGAGAAAATGTAATAAAATGTAATGTAATAAAATGTAATGAGTATAGCCTTCAGACGAGAAAATGTAATGAGTATAGCCTTAAAATGTAATGAGTATAGCCTTCAGACGAGAAGAGAAAATGTAATGAGTATAGCCTTCAGACGAGAAAATGTAATAAAATGTAATGAGTATAGCCTTCAGACGAGAAAATGTAAAATGTAATAAAATGTAATGAGTATAGCCTTCAGACGAGAAAATGTAATGTAATAAAATGAGTATAGCCTTCAGACGAGAAAAAATGTAATGAGTATAGCCTTCAGACGAGAAAATGTAATGTAATAAAATGTAATGAGTATAGCCTTCAGACGAGAAAATGTAATGTGATGAGTATAGCCTTCAGACGAGAAAATGTAATGTAATAAAATGTGGTGAGTATAGCCTTCAGACGAGAAAATGTAATGTAATAAAATGTAATGAGTATAGCCTTCAGACGAGAAGAGGTAATAAAATGTAATGTAATAAAATGTAATGAGTATAGCCTTCAGACGAGAAGAGGTAATGTAATAAAATGTAATGAGTATAGCCTTCAGACGAGAAAATGTAATAAAATGTAATGTAATAAAATGTAATGAGTATAGCCTTCAAACGAGAAAATAAACCCTTTTTTCTGCACGTCCGTGTGTATTGTCGTGTTATTCAAGAGTGTGATGTGGTTTGGTTCCATTTTTCAATCGTGTAGTATGGTTAAGATATAAAGTCGAGTGCATAGTTGAGGCATGCTGGCTAGTGCCTGTACTGGGATATTTTATAGGGATCGTTATGGTAAATGTCCGTTGCCTAGCGCCAAACCCACACGACGTTCCTTTGTGGATGTGAATTTAAAAGTTCATGTACATATTATGTCAATTGAAATGTCAGTGCGCTGCCTCCTTCAACTTTTGTCAATGAGAAAAGCCCCTAAGGAGTGCAGGATCACATGTCCTTTCAGCTGTTAGGGTCACACAGATCCCCCTACCCCGACAGCAAGCCATGACACCCACCATCTCTGATTTGTTCTGTAGTTAGAAATGGATAAGATAAGCTCTCTGGAAAAATTATTTTGTTGAAATAGAATATTCTATAATTATAGTACCAAAAATCTGATTTGGATCAAACTCACGGACACGCCAGCCCCCCCCCCCCCTCCCAACAACGAGTATATAGTAACAGCTCTCTATATTTGTCAAGTAGTATCTTCATCTTATGTAATGTATTAGTCATTAAAGTTGTTGGGTTTATGTCCCATCTAACATCCTGATATTACGAGGTTCTGACCACTAGATTGTGCTGTTCCTGCTATTAGCTGATTATTTAAAAAAAAATTGAAGTGAATGTCGTGATGCAGAACCGTTAATACACTCCAGGATTCAATCTCTATGCAATAGACTCTATGTAATGGATACTGTCACTGTCTCAACAATGCTGTCTGTCCATTTATCTCTTCTCTCTCTCTCCCTCTTAGCAGGTCTGGCAGGGCCACATACTTTTCTGCTGTGTTCAATACCTTTTCTCCAGCCATCAAACAGTCCTGGATCAGTAACCTGCAGATGGCCAAGCTGGCTCTGGGTATGTCTTAGTCTGGCCTCAGTCACAATCACAGACCCAATGCTCTGTCTGTTTGTGTTGGATATTTTGTGTTCCTATTGCTTCTCCCCATTGCCTCTTGTCACTTTGTAGTTCCATAGAGGACTGTAGTGAGTGTATGCAGCGGGGACAGCCTCTCTCTGCCTCACTGCCCTTTTCCACTTGTGATTATTTTAAACTGCCACTGGCTTCGTGGCTCATTTCCAAACTCAAGGTTTAGTCGCATAGCAATGGGTATTTAAAAATCAGTGTTTTCCAAGAAAATATCATGAGTTGAAATTCACTTTTTTCCAGCCCTGGCTCATTGGACTGTAAAATGGATTGTAAAGTTATAACTTCTGAATCTGGTGTTCAGATTATGGAATTGGGTGTTATGTAACATATTTGGAAATGTAATATTTCAAGGTTTGAATTTAGGATCACTGCTCCACAGTGGCGATAGTGTTCCTCTTAGAAATGAAATCGTGTGTGTGTGTGTGTGTGTGTGTGTGTGTGTGTTAACAGAGGAGGACAATCTGCAGGGCTGGTTCTTTGCGGAGGATGATGGTAACCAGATCAAGAAGCAGAAACATCCTCTCCTGCTCAGGCAGATGCCTGTGGTCATGTCCAAACTACAGGAGTTCAAGGTGGGCATCACCTCCCCCATACCACCCCTGTCAGCCATGGGCAGGGTCAAAGGCTACATCTAAAGATGACCTATCCCTTGACCACATTATTCATTTGTTACAATGCCATGTAGGAAACTAGTATAATCTACGTACACCACTCTTCACTTTACATGTGTAAGTCTGTTTCTCTTTATCTCTGTCAGGTGGAGTGTGCGGTCCATAACCCCGAGCCCCACATCAACATAGGGACCACAGCAGACACACCTGCACTCGGACACGGCTGTGTGTGGGTGAGTAAGACACCTGGCTTTCTGTCATTTGATGGCACTTTACTTGAACCCTTGGTAATAAGGTCTAAACAACAATTGAAGTCATAGATGTTATACAAGAGATTGTCAATGGACAGCATGGACATCCATGTATGTACATAATTGCATTACAAATGATGCCAATTTAGGTCTGTTGTGCTTTTTTTTGACTAAATTGGCGCCGAAAGAAATGGCAGCAGTTTTACGGGTGCCCAACCAATTGTGCTATTATGTTGTTGTTTTTTTTGCGTTATTTGTACATAGTGTTTCTGCAACCGTATCTTATGGCAAAAAATAACTTCTGGATATCAGGACAGAGATCACTCACCTCGGATTAGATGAAGATTTTTTCTTCAACAAGCATGACGCACAGGACATTCTCCAAACACCCGACAAGGCCAACAATCCAGTTATCTGCAAGAGGAGGAGACGCAGGTACAGAGGACACAGAGCGGGATGCCTCGTGAGGATCTGCAGAAGGCGAGTGGGAAAGCTGCCGTTACAGTCAATCATTGGACAATCATTTAGACGAGGTACAATTACGAATGTCCTACCAACGGAACATCAAAAACTGTAATATCCTGTTTTTCACAGACTCGTGGCTGAATGTTGACGTGGATATTCAGCTCGCAGGATATACAATGCACCGGCAAGATGGAACAGCACACTCCGGGGGTGCGAGGGGGGTTTTCTGTGCATATTTGTAAACAACAGCTGGTGCACAATCCAAAGGAAGTCTCTAGATTTTGCTTGCCTGAGTATCTTGTGATAAATTGCAGGCCACACTACTTGCCTAGAGTTCTCAGCTACACTTTTCGTGGCTGTTTATTTAACACCACAGACAGATGCTGGCACTACGACCACTCAGTCAGCTGTATAAGGAAATAAGCTAACAGGAAACCACTCACCCAGAGGCGGTGCTCCTAGTGACCGGAGACATTAATGCCGGGAAACTTAAATCAGTTCGTCCTCCAACCACAAGGCACGACAGAGGGTAGTGCGTACGGCCCAGTACATCACTGGGGCTAAGCTGCCTGCCATCTAGGACCTCTACAACAGGTGGTGTCAGAGGAAGGCCTTAAAAATTGTCAAAGACCCCAGCCACCCCAGTCATAGACTGTTCTCTCTACTACCGCATGGCGAGCAGTACCGGAGTGCCAAGTCTAGGACAAAAAGGCTTCTCAACAGTTTTTACCCCCAAGCCATAAAACTCCTGAACAAGTAATCAAATGGATATTTGCATTGTGTGCCCTCCCCCACCCCTCTTTTATGCTGCTGCTACTCTCTGTTTATCATATATGCATATTCACTTTATCTGTACATTCATATACATACTACCTCAATTGGCCCGACCAACCATTGCCCCCACACATTGGCTAACCAGGCCATCTGCATTGTGTCCCGCCACCCACCACCCGCTACTCTCTGTTCGTCATATATGCATAGTCACTTTAACCATATCTACATGTACATACTACCTCAATTGGGCCGACCAACCATTGCCCCCACACATTGGCTAACCAGGCCATCTGCATTGTGTCCCGCCACCCACCACCCGCTACTCTCTGTTCATCATATATGCATAGTCACTTTAACCATATCTACATGTTCATGCTAATCAGGCCATCTGCATTGTGTCACTCTCTGTTCATCATATATGCATAGTCACTTTAACCATATCTACATGTTCATGCTACCTCAATCAGCCTGACTAACCGGTGCCTGTATGTAGCCTCGCTACTGTTGTAGCTTTGCTACTGTTGTTGCCTCACTACTGTTGTAGCTTCGCTACTGTTGTTTTTCACTGTCTTTTTACTGTTTTTATTTCTTACCTATTGTTCACCTAATACCTTTTTTGCACTGTTGGTTAGATGCTGTAAGTAAGCATTTCACTGTAATGTCTACACCTGTTGTATTCGGCGCACGTGACAAACTTTGATTTGATTTGTAACCCGTGCCAATTATTGCGAGTAGCCATTTTACTCATCAGCTTTAAATCCCTATAAAAAAAAGCTTTCTTCCACTCCCAGTGAGATCGGAATTAAATATTGAACAGAGGCTCTTTCATTCATGAGCTATAACTCTGAACCAGTGGCATATTTACCATATGTGTCAGTTTGAGAGCCTCTTAGCTGTGTGTATTTACTTCAGCGGCAGGGATAACACATCCACAGTTCTGTGACTCCAAATGTACTCCAGTGATGGACTGTTCTCATTACAATGACTGCTCCCACTTTTCCATTGTATATGACTCATTGTTGGCCTGGATTTGAGAGGGCTGTTCTCTCCCACTCTACGCTCCTATTGGTCAGTCTGCTGTACAGTTTTCTGCTGGAGTGGTTAAAAGCGTTGTTAATGTTTGTTGTCGTGGTTGTTGTTTCCCCATGTTATCTATTATATCACAACCCCTGATGAGGTCAGAATTAGAAAGCTCTGTAGAAAGGATTGTATTTTCTAGCTGGGGCATGGAGTCTTTCCTGGTCAGGTCATGTGGTCATGAAAAACGTATTTCCCTACTCCTAACTGTTACTACTCCTAACCCCCGTTCAGGTGGCGAGCTGCACCAACCAGATGGGTCAGATAGCCATCGTGGCCATGCAGAACTCCAGCCCCAAGGTGACAGAGTGTTTCAATGTGGAGTCTCGGATCCTGTGCATGGCTTATGTACCCACGGAGCAGAGTACCCAGGAGAATAGGATGGGGAACCCCGAAAATAACCTCTCCTTAGTGGGGAAGGCCAGTGACAACCCTACTGTCTGCCTGGGCATGGAGGAGGGCAGGTATGTGATGTCAACAGATTATGTAGTCATAACCTACTCTGGGTTCTGCTGTCAGCTAAATAAATCTACTCATTGATTTTATTGTATTTGATTTAGAATCACAGCTCATGAAATCACTTCACAACCTTTCTCTGCCTCTGCAGTATCATAGTCTATAAGAGCAGCCAGCAGTCCAAGAAGGTGCGTCTCCAACACTTCTTCATCCTCGACAAGTCCACCGTGACCAGCCTGGTGCACAAGAAGCAGTGTTTATACGCTGGCCTTGTGAGTGGCTCAGTTGCCATCTACTCCAGAGCACAAGGTGAGGCTTGTTCTGAAGGCGGTCTGTTTCTGAACACTAGAACTGCCTTTCCGCCTATAAACACCAGCTAGAGAACGTTGCCGGGTTGTTACCTTTAGCATATACGTCAGATGCATATCAACCCGCAAGGTGCAGCAAACATGAGCACCGATGGTTGATAAATAGTGCATAAACTACACTATACAGTGCCTTTGGAAAGTATTCAGAACCCTTGACGTTTTTCACATTGTGTTACGTTACAGCCTTATTCTTAAATGGATTAAAAAAAAATGTATCCTCAGCTATCTACACACAATACCCCATAATGGCAAAGTGAAAACAGTTTTTATATATTTATATAAGAATGGCCTTGCTCAGGGAGGTGACCAAGAACCCAATGGTCACTCTGACTGAGCTCTAGAGTTCCTCTGTGGAGATGGGAGAATCTTCCAGAAGGACAACCATCTCTGCAGCACTCAACTAATCAGGCCTTTATGGTAGTGTCCAGACAAAAGTCAGTAAAAGGCACATGACAGCATGCTTGGAGTTTGGCTAAAGACACTCAGACCATGAGAAACAAGATTCTCTGGTCTGATGAAACCAAGATTGAACTCTTTGGCCTGAGTGCCAAGATTCATGTCTGGAGGAAACCTGCCACCATCCCTACGGTGAAGCATGGTGGTGGCAGCATCATACTGTGGGGATGTTCTTCAGAGGCAGGGACTAGGAGACTAGTCAGGATCGAGGGAAAGATGAACGGAGCACAATACAAAGAGACCCTTGATGAAAACATGCTCCAGAGTGCTCAGGACCTCAGACTGGGGCAAAGGTTCACCTTCCAACAGGACAATGAACCTAAGCATACAGCCAAGACAACGCAGGAGTGGCTTCGGGACAAGTCTCAATGTACTTTAGTGGCCCAGCCAGAGCCCGGACTTGAACCTAATCGAACATCTCTGGAGAGACCAGAAAATATCTGTGCAGCAATGCTCGCCATCCGACTTGACGGAGCTTGAGAGAATCTGCAAAGAAGAATGGGACAAACTCCCCAAATACAGGTGTGCCAAGCTTGTAGCGTCATACCCAAGAAGACATGATGCTGTAATCACTGCCAAAGGTGCTTCTACAAAGTACTGAGTAAAGGGTCTGAATACGTATGTAAATGTGATATAAAAGATTTCAGGTAATACACAAACCCGTTGCTGACGGGTGTATAAAAATGAGCACACAGCCATACAATCTCCATACACAAATATTGGCAGGAGAATGGCCTTACTGAAGAGCTCCGAGATCATCAATGTGGCACCGTCATAGGATGCCACCTTTTCAACAAATGTCTGCCCTGCTAGACCTGCCCTGGTCAACTGTAAGTGCTGTTATTGTGAAGTGGAAACGTCTAGGAGCAACAACAGCTCAGCCACAAAGTGGTAAGCCACACAATCTCACTGAACGAGACCGCCGAGTGCTGAAGTGCATAAATTGTCTGTCCTCGGTTGGAACACTCAGTACCGAGTTGCAAACCGCCTCTAGAAGCAACGTCGGCACAATAACTGTTCGTCGGGAGCTTCATGAAATGGGTTTCCAATTCAGAGGACCCGCGTACACAAGCATAAGATCACCTTGCGCATTGCCTAGCGTCGGCTGGAGTGGTGTAAAGCTCACTGCCATTGATGAATCACACTTCACTATCTGGCAGTCCGACGGACAAATCTGGGTTGGCGGATGCCAGGAGAACGCTAACTGCCCCAATGCATAGTGTGCCAACTGTAAAGTTTGGTGGAGGAGGAATAATGGTCTGTGGCTGCTTTTCATGGTTCAGGCTAGACCCCATAGTTCCAGTGAAGGGAAATCTTAACGCTACAGCAAACAATGACATTCTAGACGATTCTGTGCTTCCAACTTTGTGGCAACAGTTTGGGGATGGCCCTTTCCTGTTAGTTTCCCTTACAATAAATTGGATTAGTAATAGTTATAATAAGCAGTTCTGTAACAGCTTATTTTTATAAAGTAAAAGAGAATGGTATCAACAACAAAGGCACATGGTCAAATGATTTGCTGCTGGTAAATAGGCAATACACAAACTCCTTACACTGTCTTTATAAATTAAATCAACCTCTTTACCCTCTTTATCATTCAGTTCGTCCTAATTTTAAATTAAATTAAGGTGCACAATTACCACCCATTCATCCATTTGTCATTCATTCAGTGAGGAGAGACAGACTCATTAGCACGTGGCTGGGTACCAACATCCTACAGCACATTGACTTGGTGGGTTAAGTTAGGACTAGGTGTGAAAGAAACTGGTAAAAAGGCTTTAAATACTTTTCTGTTTGTGATGATAATTTTAAAACATGACACATGAGAAGTGTAAAATACAAACAATTAGGAAAAGTTAGGGAAGGAGCAGGACATATCTTTTTTTGGATGCTGCTTTTTTTTAAATTTACAAAATCAAACGTCAGTGGCCGTTGGTCTATGCTGTTTTTTTTATTTAACCTCTATTTAACTAGGCAAGTCAGTTAAGAACAAATTCTTATTTATAATGGCGGCCTACCAAAAGGCCTCCTGCAAGGACGGGGGCCTGGGATTAAAATCAATAAATAAATACAATATAAATATAGGACAAAACACACATCACAACGAGAGAGACAACACTACATAAAGAGAGACCTAAGACAACAACATAGCAAGGCAGCAACACACGGCAACAACATGGTAGCAACACAACATGGTAGCAGCACAGAACATGGTACAAACATTATTATTATTATTATTATTAGTCAACAGCACAAAGGTCAAGAAGGAAGAGACAATACATCACACAAAGCAGCCACAACTGTCAGTAAGATTGTCCATGATTAAGTCTTTGAATGAAGAGATTGATAAACTGTCCAGTTTGAGTGTTTGTTGCAGCTCGTTCCAGTCGCTAGCTGCAGCGAACTGAAGAGGAGCAACCCAGGGATGTGTGTGCTTTGGGGACCTTTAACAGAATGTGACTGGCAGAACGGGTGTTGTATGTGGAGGATGAGGGCTGCAGTAGATATCTGTGATAGGGGGTAGTGAGGCCTAAGAGGGTTTTATAAATAAGCATCGACCAGTGGGTCTTGCGACGGGTATACAGAGATGACCAGTTTACAGAGGAGTATAGAGTGCAGTGATGTGTCCTATAAGGAGCATTGGTGGCAAATCTGATGGCTGAATGGTAAAGAACATCTAGCCGCTCGAGAGCACCCTTACCTGTCGATCTATAAATGATGTCTCCATAACCTAGCATGGGTAGAATGGTCGTCTGAATCAGGGTTAGTTTGGCAGCTGAGGTGAAAAAGGAGTGATCACGATAGAGGAAGTCCAGATTTAACTTTTGTCTGTAGCTTTGATATGTGCTGAGAGAAGGACAGTGCACCGTCTAGACACACTCCCAAGTACTTGTATGAGGTAAAGCTCTAAACCCTCAGAGGTAGTAATTACACCTGTGGGAAGAGGGTTATTCTTCTTACCAAACCACATGACCATTGTTCTGGAGGTGTTCAGAACAAGGTTAAGGGTAGAGAAAGGTTGTTGGACACTAAGAAAGCTTTGTTGTAGAGCATTTTGTTACGGTTAATTGAAATAGGTATACTTACATCCATGGTACTAGCTAAATTAGCTTAACCAAACACAAAATACAAATATATTTAAATGAAAACGTTTTTGTTTTATGCCCAAGTGTTCTGTGTTTATTTAGCTCTGTAGCTCAGTTGGTAGAGCATGGCGCTGCGCCAGGATAGTGGGTTTGATTTCTGGGACCGTTTGGGGAAGGCCATTTCCTGTTTCAGCATGACAATGCCCCTGTGCACAAAGCAAGATCCATACAGAAATGGTTTGTCGAGATAGGTGTGGAAGAACTTGACTGGCCTGCATGGGGCCCTGACCTCATTACCATCGAACACCTTTGGGATGAATTGAAACGCTGACTGCGAGCCAGTCTTAATTGCCCCACATCAGCCCCTGACCTCAGCAATGTTCCAACGTGTAGTGGAAAGCCTTCCCAGAAGAGGGGAGGTTGTTATCGCACCAAAGGGGGGACCTACTCCATATTAATGTCCGTCATTCTGGAATGAGATGTTCCACGAGCTGGTGTCCACATACGTTTGGTCATACAGTGTACTGTAAAGAATGAATTGCATGAAGAAATATTCATGGAAATGTAACGATAGTTATTTGTTTAGATAGTCAAGGATATGTGTTGTACAGTTCTGCAAAATCCTAGACAGAAATGAGGCCTATAGCCTATTTTTGTTTCTCTTACAATAAAATTGTTAGTGTAATCCATTTGATAAACTTTATTTGTAGATTTCATTAGTAATAACTAAAATCTAGTTACAGCTTCTTTTGACAAAGTAGAAGTGCAAAACATGTATATATAACCTACCAGGTGAAGTCATTTGTTGTATTCCTAAACAAAAAGGACCAGTGCATGGATCATTTTAAAGGATGAATTGCATAAATAAATAGCATATTTTAAGTTTGTTACTTTTTGCTTAGTAGCCAGAGCAATGCTGCTGCATGAGTGGTCATGTGCTCAGTGCATGGACAACACGGATGTTCTTAGAAATAGTGACATTTAGTAATATAGCTACACCTCTTGAGTTATGAGCATTATTTGACAAAGGTAAGTGTAATAGAAATGACAGGATATCTTCTGATACTATATAGCAATCGAAATGTTTTACCTCCATGCGACTCTGCAGGAAGATTGGATTGATGATGCTTTCCTTGCATCTGTAAATTACCAGATGCGCCCATCTCTTCATGTACAATTTTGACAGCTTATAGGCCTAATGTTGTCAGTCATCAGATTATTGTCAATTTAATAGGCTAGCTCTTATGTGTGAAATTAGTTTCGGTATAGTTTAGGTGTAGTTTCGATGGGCCGGCTGGCATCGTTTGTTTCCTTCTCATCAAGTTGGATAGAGTCAAGGATATCTTTTGCATTGTTCTTAAGGTCTACTGCAACACACACCATGTTTTTGTTTCCTTTACAATATATTTGAGTAGTAATAGAATTACAGTAAATAAAACAGTCCTGTAACAGCTTCTTTTTATAAAGTAAAACATAAGAGAGAATGGCATAAATCCGCAAGGCGCGGTCAAATTATTAACTGAGCACCAACGCTGATAAATAGGCACAACACAAACTCACCATTACACTATTGTTGTTCTAAATTAAATCAACCTCTTCACCCTCATCATTCAGTTTGGCCTAATTGGAAGTAACTTTCACAATTCTATCCATTTGTTATTTCATTCAGTGGGTTGGCATCGTTTGCTTGGCTTGATAGACTCAATGATATGTTTTGCATGATTCTTAATGCCTACTGCCACATGTAACATGTTTTAGTTTCCCTTTACGATACATTCGGTTCGTAATGCAGTAGACCGGGATGGGCGGTCATTACATTTTGTCAGCCGGTGATTGTCAAGCAAATAACTGCCGGTTTCACGGTAATTGACCGTTAATTAACATAAATAAATTTAGCATCTCCTGGCTTCCACGCATAGCCTACAAGCCACTGATGCAGCCTTTACGAACATCTACATTTTAAAGTCTAATAAATCCATGTAATATAGCCAACACCAGGTATTCCCCAAAAAATCCAACCGGGGGCGGGTATACTTTTGGGTGAGTTTTTTTTTTTTCTCTCACCTGAGTTGCCTCATTTCACTGCCAAAAAATATAATTAAACCATCTAGTTCAGCGACATAACAACACAATGTCAAATACAGGTAGCCTAGTCAAATAGTTAACATCCAATCACATTAACTGTTACTCTCTTGCGGAAATTCCACTAACGGTCTGTATGTAGCCAAACGTAGCTGCTGCTCATTCCATTTGCTGGAAAATTGATGAATGGTTAAAAAAAGTAAGGTTTGTGTTCATAGAGACATGTACCAGCTCTACAGGTAGTACTGCTACTTCCAGCAGTACTACACCTGCACCTGTTGACGACACAAGTTGTTCTGCTTCCACAAGCACATCCAATGCTAGCATCAGTAATTCTACATTTGTTGTTAGCCCAGCTAGCATGGACACTGACAGTGGTGAATCTGATGCAGCCAAAGATCTACTGCTCCTTACCTGGGAAAGCACCGAACAACAGACAGGGACATTGGATCATCGAAGAGGCCAAATATGATAACTACATTTCGATATACACTTACAGTATATCGGGACTAGTGCCTTTCCTCAGCCAGTGTGTTATATGTGCAAAAGTACTATCTCACAACTCGATGAATCCTTCACTTTTGCGCAGACATTTAGAAACATAACATGCCAATTTGAAAAATAGGCCACAGGAGTTTTTTTGAGTGAGAATTAAGATGACTTTCGAGTAGTAAAACATGTATAAAAGCAACAGATACCATCAATAAGAAGGGGCTAGAAGTGTCTTTATATAGTGAGCTAGTGAGTGGCTTGAACAGGGAAGCCCCATACTATTGTGGAGGACTTCATTCTTCCTGCTGCAGTGGATATGGCTGGGACAATGCTGGGGAAAAGGCCCAAAAAACTAGACAGACAATGCCTTCATCAAACAACATTGTTTCACAACGCATCAGTGACATGGCAGGAGATGTTTTGAAACAATTATTGCTTCGCTTAAAAGCTAGTGAATTCATCACAGCTTGATGAGTCAACAGACCTGGCAGGTCTGGCACAGCTTCTGGTATATGTCCGTTATGTTTATTGGGGGGTCAATTAAGGGAGGCATCCTCTTCTGCAAACCAGGACAACAGGAGAGAATATTTTCAAAGTACTGGTTAGCTCTGTGACATCAAATGGACTTTGGTCAAGATGTGTTGGTATCTGTACAGATGGTGCAAAAGCCATGGCAAGAAGACATAGTGGAGTGGTAATGCATGTGCAAGCAGTTGCTCCTGACACCACTTGGGGTCACTGGAGCATCCATTGAGAGGCTCTTGCTGCCAAGGGAATGCCTGACCGCTTGAAAGATGTTTTGGACACTACAATGAAAATGGTTAACTTTGTTAAAGCAAGGCCCCTGAACTCTTGTGTATTTACAACATACAGAAGTGAGCTGGTCATCAAGGGGCAAAGTATTGACTTTTTTTTTTTAATTGAGAGACGAGCTTCATGTTTTCTTTACTGACCATTTTCACTTGTCTGACCGCTTGCATAATGACGAGATTCTCACACGACTGGCCTATCTGGATGATGTTTCTTCTCGCCTGAATGATCTGAATCTAGGATTACAGGGACTCTCCGCAACTATATTCTATGTGCGGGACAAAATTGAGGACAAATTAAGCTATGATTAAGAAGTTGGTGCTCTTCTCTGTCTGCATCATTGTATGATTTTTTTGTGTGCAAATGAACTCAACTTACGAACAATGTCAAATGTGATATTGCGAAGCACCTGAGTGAGTTGGGTGCGCAATTATGCAGGTACTTTCCCGAAACGGGTGACACAAACAACTGGATTCGTTATCCCTTTCATGCCCTGCCTTCAGTCCACTTACCGATATCTGAACAAGAGAGCCTCATCGAAAGGGCAACAAGCGGTTCTGTGAAAATTTAATCAGAAGCCACTTTCAGAATTCTGGATTGGGCTGCGCACAGAGTATCCTGCCTTGGCAAACTGTGCTGTTAAGACACTGATGATCTTTGCAACCACGTACCTACAGTTGAAGTCGGAGATTTACATACACCTTAGCCAAGTACATTTAAACTCAGTTTTTCACAATTCCGGACATTTTAATCTTAGTGAAAATTCCCTGTCTTAGGTCAGAAGGATCACCACTTTATTTTAAGAATGTGAAATGTCAGAATAATAGTAGAGAATTATTTATTAACGCTTTCATTTCTTGAATCACATTCCCAGTGGGTAAATTGTTTAACTTGGGTCAAACGTTTCGGGTATCCTTCCACAAACTTCACACAATAAGTTGGATGAATGTTGGCCCATTCCTCCTGACAGAGCTGATATAACTTAGTCAAGTTTGTAGGCCTCCTTGCTCTCACACACTTTTTCAGTTCTGCCCACAAATCTTCAATAGGATTGAGGTCCGGGCTTTGTGATGGACACTCCAATACCTTGACTTGGTTGTCTTTAAGCCATTTTGCCACAACTTTGGAAGAATGCTTGGGGTCATTGTCCATTTTGAAGACCCATTTGCGACCAAGCTTTAACTTCCTGACTGATGTCTTGATGTTGCTTCAATATATCCACATAACTTTCCTACCTCATGATGCCATCTCTTTTGTGAAGTGCTGCAGCAAAGCACCCTCACAACATGATGCTGCCAGCCCATTGCTTCATGGTTGGGATGGTATTCTTCGGCTTGCAAGCCTCCCCCTTTTTCCTTTGAACATAACGATGGTCATTATAGCCAAATAGTTATATTTTTGTACAGACAAACGTGGTACCTTCAGGCCTTTGGAAATTGCTCCCAAGGATGAACCAGACTTGTGGAGGTCTCCAATTCTTGCCTGAGGTCTTGGCTGATTTCTTTAAATTTTCCCATGATGTCAAGCGAAGAGGCACTGAGTTTGAAGGTAGGCCTTGAAATACATCCACAGGTACACCTCCAATTGACTCAAATGTCTATCAGCCTATCAGAAGCTTCTAAAGCCATGACATCATTTTCTGGAATTTTCCAAGCTGTTTAAAGGCACAGTCAACTTAGTGTATGTAAACTTCTGACCCACTGGAATTGTGATACTGTGAATTATAAGTGAAATCATCTGTAAACAGTTGTTAGAAAAATGGCTTGTGTCATGCACAAAGTAGATGTCGTAACTAACTTGCCAAAACGAGTTTGTTAACAAGAAATTTGTGGAGTGGTTGAAACATTAGTATTAATGACTCCAACCTAAGCGTATCTAAACTTCTGACTTCAACTGTATGTGAGAGTGGATTCTCGGCCCTCACTAGCATGAGAACTAAATACAGGCAGTCTGTGTGGAAAATGATTTAATTACAACCCAACATTGCAGAGTTATGTGCATACTTCTAAGCAGACCCTTCTCATTAACGTGAGGTGAGTTATTCACAATGTTTGCTGAACAAATAAAGTTTTATATGTAAGATGGCTAAATAAAAAGCAAAATTACTGAGTATTATTTGTGCCCTGGTCCTGTAAGAGCTCTTTGTCACAACCTGTCAAGTGGGAAGTGACGAACTCACACTCTTTCTTATGTTGTAAGAAATGTATCGTGTAGTGTGTGTGTGTCGCAGGCTTACAATAATGGCAAAAAAACATTTGAGAGTGCGCTGACCCTGGTGCTAGAGGGGGTATGCAGCTGGAGGTGTTTGAAAGGGCACGGGACTACTATTAAAAAGTTTGGCAACCATTGGGCCTACACCATCACAATAAATACATTATATAATTTAGACGGGTCTAAAGAAACATGACATGAAGAAAATGTCTATCAGAAGAACAGAATAGCATACTCTGCATTATCCTTTATCGGCCCTTTATCTGTCTATGCCATATGGCTGTGGGTTACACTAGTTCATTTAGCAGGCAATATTTGCTTAGAATTCTGTCCCATTATTTTATAGTACGAAGAATACAATCAAACATAGCTGAATAAAATAGAAAATATATTTTCTCCTATCGATTTGAGGGTGTGCCCACGTGCGGCTATTCTGTGTTGAGCGGTTAGCAAAGAAACAGGTACTCCTATATGTTTAATTTAGAGTTATTTTATGTAACTTTAGTATGCCTTTTGTGGCCGTTGTGCCCTTGAGCTGAATATAATAATTATGATTCCCTTCTCCTTGCTACGTGCTGAAGCACCTCTCACTCACATGGCTCTGTCACATGATCCGGTCTTTCTCACAGGCTACAAGTGAAGACAGACACATTGGGAACGCAACTGCGAACGTCTTTATCCAATTCCGAGGTGCATATTGAAGATATTTTTTTCAGCCAACAAGATGAGTAGGTCTAACGAACCCCAAAAGCACTAGGCTAGTCTATTTCAAACTACTATTTGTCACTGCCCCCATTTTGAATATTTATTTCTTGCACAGAATAGAATAGTACATAAGTTGATCTATTCTATTCTGTGCAAGAAATAAATATTCAAAATGGGGGCAGTGACAAATAAATACATGTCATCTATGCACTTAAATAGCGAAAGGAGATTGCTTTTTTTCATGCCAGCCAGATAGGCTATATTCCTTTTTTATAAATCCAATTGGTAGTAGTTAGTCTTGTCTCATTGCTGCAACTCCCATACGGACTCGGGAGAGGGGAAGGTCGAAAGCCATGCGTCCTCCGATACACAACCCAACCAAGCCGCACTGCTTCTTAACACAGCGCGCATCCAACCCGAAAGCCAGCCGCACCAATGTGTCGGAGGAAACACCATGCACCTGGCGACCTGGTTAGCGTGCACTGTGCCCGGCCCGCCACAGGAGTCGCTAGTGCGCGAAGAGACAAGGATATCCCTACCCTCCCTAACCCGGACGACGCTATGCCAATTGTGCATCGCCCCATGGACCTCCCGGTCGCGGCCGGCTGCGACAGAGCCCGGGCACGAACCCAGTCTCTCTAGGTGTCACAGCTAGCACTGTGATGTAGTGCCCTAGACCACTGCGCCACCCGGGAAGCCTATTCCTGTTTTTAAAGAGAAGTAATGTGTTTAATATTAGAAAGGTTGAGAAATAAATATAGTAGGCCAAGCCTATAGAAAGCTTATTTTTAAGAGGCCATCACTCTGGTTTAGTACACAATTGCATAACCTATAGAAATGTTGCGCCACATGAGCTCATGGGCTCTCATGAAGTGTTTTAGGTTTTTGATTACATTTGCATTGATGTCAGTGATTTTAGAGGGAAAATAGAGTGCTGAGTACCAGGTAGTTAGTAAGTTTGGTAGGCTACTAATGACCATCAGCAGCATCAGAGCTTGGAGAAGCCTCGTTACCGTTACTAAACGGTCACATGAAATTTGAATGCTGTCATGACTCGTGACTTCCAGGGGGGTGGTAAATACGGTAACTGTAACAGCCCGAGTAATAGAGTTGTAGTAAAAAAAAAACTAATGACAGCTTATTTTTAAGGCACACGGTCAAATGATTTGCTGCTGATTTAATAGGAATAACACAAACTCATCATTACACTTTTTTTTCTAAATAAAATCAACCTCTTCAACCTCTTTATCATTCAATTTGGCCTAATTCAATTGTGAAGTAAGGTGCACAATTATCATCCATTTGTCATTCAGTGAGGAGAGAGAGATGCATTAGCAGCTGGCTCGGTACCAACGTCCTACAAGTAAAAAGGCTAACTCCTTTAAATACTTTTCTGTTTGTAATTTCAAAATTCAGAAAAATTAGCAGTGTAAAATACAAATGTTTAGGAAAAGTCAGTGAAGGAGCAGGACAGCTTATCTTTTGGGCAGATTTTATTTACAAAATCAAACGTCAGTGGCTGCTGGCCTATGGCGGTTCTAGTGGTAACGGTTTGTTTTTAAGTTGAATTGAAATAGGTATACAGCCATGGTACTAGCTACATTAGCTTAACAAAACCGAAAATACTAATTTATTTAAATGAAAAAGGTTTTGTTTTAAATCCAGGTAGGTGTTCTGTGTTTTATTTAGCTCTGTAGCTCAGTTGGTAGAGCATGGCGCTGCACCAGGATAGTGGGTTTGACTCCTTGGACCACCCATGCTTAATGTATTTACGCATGACTGCATATTTATATTTAAAATTATGTGCCAGGTCAGATATGACCAAGGAGAAAGGTAAGCTGTTGTTGCTACTGTGCATTCAGTCCAACCAAGAAACATGAATAGAGGAACCGATTCAGCCTCTTTTGGAGGAAGACCTGACCTTTTCCCAACCGATTCAGCCTCTCTTGGAGGAAGACCTGACCTTTTCCCAACTAGACAGTTGAGATGAAATTGGGTGATGCTGGGTTGCAGACTCACAGAGAAGTTGTTAGGTGTGTGTTGACCTGGTCCCTGTGGCATACAGGGTGAATCACCATTATGAATTAACTCTGCTCCAGGGACCAAGGTCTCTCTCTCTCTCTCTCTCTCTCTCTCTCTCTGTGGCTTCTCTCTCTCTCTCTCTCTGTGGCTTGCTGGCTGTACTAGGTCTCACAGCGGTCTGTCTCCATGGAGCCTGGCCTGGTTGCCTGGGAGAAGTCACTAATCTGCTAGCTAACGCTGACCCATTTAATATCCTGCAGCGCTAGCATACTGTCAGAGACAAAGTGCTAGCTCTCCTCTATCTGCCTGTACTTGTATCTTTGTCTGAATGTATTTTTCTCTCTCACCGTATGAAATCACTTTGCTTGTTGTTGTTGAATGATTATAGTGAGTTTAGTGACAGCAACATGAGCACATTAAGACAGCGTGGTGAGACACTACCATTGTCAAGGGCTTCCTATGTTTATCTCAGCCAGACATTAATTACACCATCTGCAACTGCATGACATGCAGCTTGCTGAGTCTTATCATGACTCAGAACTGTAGCTTGGGCTCTCTAAGAAAGTCCTTGAGGTCTTTTTCCATGACGGAGATTTCTATGTGCCTTGCAGATCTGTCTGTTGGTGTTGGTGCCCACTCTGCATGACACTCGTTCTCTGTGGCCCTGGTTGGCCCCGTTAGCCCCTGACTAACGGACTAAACTAAAATCTGCTGTATATACACTACTGGTCAAAAGTTTGGGGTCACTTAGAAATGTCCTTGTTTTTGAAAGATAAGCTAATCTTTTTTGTCCATTTTTAAAATAGCATTGATCAGAAATACAATGTAGACATTGTTCATGTTGTAAATGACTATTGTAGCTGGAAACGGCAGATTCTTTTTAAATGGACTATCTACATAGGCGTACAGAGATCCATTATCAGCAACCATCACTTCTGTGTTCCAATGGCACATTGTGTTAGCTAATCCAAGTTTATCATTTTAAAAGGCTAATTTATCATTAGAAAACCCTTTTGCAATTATGTTAGCACAGCTGAAAACTGTTCTGATTTATAGAAGCAACAAAACTGGCCTTCTTTAGACTAGTTGAGTATCTGGAGCATAAGCATTTTGGGGTTCGATTACAGGTTCAAAATGGCCAGAAACAAATAACTTTCTTCTGAAACTCATCAGTCTATTCTTATCTGAGAAATGAAGGCTATTCCATGTGAGAAATTGCCATGAAACTGAAGATCTCGTACAATACTGGTGTACTACTCCCTTCACAGAACAGTGCACAACTGAGGAAGAGGACAAGTACATTATAGTGTCTAGTTTGAGAAACAGATGCCTCACAAGTCCTCAACTGGCAGCTTCATTAAATAGTACCCACAAAACACCAGTCTCAACGGTGAAGAGGCGACTCCTGGAGGCTGGCCTTCTAGGCAGAGTTCCTCTGTCCAGTGTCTGTTCTTTTGCCCATCTTAATCTTTCACAGTGGCCTCCTCCATTCTTAAATGGAAGAAGTTTGGAACCACCAAGACTCTTCCTATAGCTGGCAGCCCATCCAAATTGAGCAATTGGGGGAGAAGGTCCTTGGTTAGGGAGGTGACCAAGAAACCGATGGTCACTCTGACAGAGCTCCAGAGTTCCTCTGTGGAGATGGGAGAACCTTCCAGAAGGACAAGCATCTCTGCAGCACTCCACCAATCAGGCCTTTATGGACTCTCAGACCATGAGAAACAAGATTTATCTGGTCTGATGAAACCAAGATTGAACTCTCTTGCCGAAATGCCAAGAGTCACATCTGGAGGAAACCTGGCACCATCCCTACAGTGAAGCATGGTGGCAGCATTATGCTGTCGGGATGTTTTTCAGCGGCAGGGACTGGGAGACGAGTCAGGATCGAGGGAAAGATGAACGGAGCATAGCGAGATCCTTGATGAAAACCTGCTCAAGAGCACTCAGGACCTCCGACTGGAAGGTTCACCTTCCAACAGGACAATGAGCCTAAGCCCACAGCCAATACAACATAGGAGTTGCTTCTGGACAAGTCTCTGAATGTCCTTGAGTGGCCCAGCAGGAGTCCGGACTTGAACCCGATCAAACATCGCTGGAGAGACCTGAAATTAGCTGTGCAGCAACCCTCCCCGTCCAACCTGATGGAGCTTGAGAGAATTTGCAGAGAAGAATAGGAGAAACTCCCCAAATACAGCTCTGCCAAGTTTGCAGTGTCATACCCAAGAAGATTCAAGGCTGTAATCGCTGCCAAAGGAACTTCAACAAAGTACTGAGTAAAGGGTCTGAATACTTGTAATTCCTTTGTTTTATGTAAATGTGCATACATTAAAAAAATATATATATTTTTTTTGCTTTGTCATTATGGGGTATTGTGTGTAGATTGATTGTGGACAATCAATTGAATCCATTTTAAAATTAGGCTGTAACTTAGTGGGAAAAGTCAAGGGGTCTGAATTATTTCAGAATGCATTGTAGTTGGAGGTATACTCTGCCAATACTCCTCGCAACTTATCTCCATTGAGATGTTTATCATGGAGTTGAGTTTAGTCCACTAGCCTCTGACTTAACCTTTTATCTAATTTCCAGCTCTGAGGGTCAGGGATGCTTCGGTCAGCTACTTATTTTGCTCGGTGTACCAAGGTGAAAAGGCTACCCTGCCAATCAATAGAAAAACTAAATCCAGTCAGCAACTGGGGTTCAGTTCTTCCAACTGCATTCCCAAATAATATTTTGTTACATATCCAGAGGTGGTGTGAAGGAAACGTGGTAAATCCCTGATCCCAATCCAGGTTGAGTAAAGCTGCCTTCCCTCCAACAGGGCACTTTGTGTTGTATGAGAGGGGGATAGAGGATATACTGGTATCTGCTGGAGGGAAAGTAAGAAGGGAAGGTATTAACTTGATCCTCAACCAGCTCAGTAAAGCCTGGAAGGGAATGTTGCAATGCTGAAATAATGCCCATTTTGGTTCTATCTCTGTTGAACAGAATGTCACTGTTTCCATTTATATTTCTTTCCTATAAACATCAGATGATGGTTCCTTTGTTCTCCATGCAGCAGATGATTATTCAATTCAATGGACTTGTCAGGGTACTTTGTGAATGTTCCCTTTGCTTTGACTGAATGGAAAGCTGAGTTGTTGACAGCCCTGTCAAATGTCAGGAGTTCTCCACGCTATCCTTTGGCTCCCTCAATGTTTTCACTGAGAGAAGAGATGGAGATACATGGTAGTTATGAATGACAATTTAAAGTGGTTTCATTTGCATACTTGTTCTTCTACATGAGTGACAGAAAAGTGTCAGCTCAAGCTTGAACTTCAAATGATGAGTCATCCTAGCTTCAGTGGTAATATTTGTGCATCTGCGTCCTAGCTAAAGCTCTTCCAGTGCTTTGCCACATTGCGTGGGCTCACAGACGCTATTAGCATTTATATTATAGTCCCATTTACATTTTAAAAGGAACTATGGTAGAGAAGGAACCACAAGAAATAAACGCCTCCATATAAGCCTAAATATAAAACTAATTTCAGTTATGAAACGACATCCATTCACACACATTAAATAACGCTACATGATTAGGTAACAAATACTAATACAGCAATATGGCACTGCATTCTAGAGTTGCAGTGCTGCAGACTTTTATATATACACTACTGTTCAAAAGTTTGCCGTCACTACAAATGCCCTTGTTTTTGACCTTCTAGGCAGAGTTCCTCTGTCCAGTGTCTGTGTTCTTTTGGCCATCTTAATCTTTTCTTTTTATTGGTCAGTTTGAGATATGGCTTTTTCTTTGCAACTCTGCCTAGAAGGCCAGCATCCCGGAGTCGCCTTTTCACTGTTGACGTTGAAACTGGTGTTTTGCAGGTACTATTTAATGAAGCTTCCAGTTGAGGACTTGAGGCATCTGTTTCTCAAACTAGACACTAATGTACTTGTCCTCTTGCTCAGTTGTGCAACAGGGCCTCCCCCTCCTCTTTCTATTCTGGTTAGAGCCAGTTTGCTCTGTTCTGTGAAGGGAGTAGTACGTAACGTTGCACGAGATCTTCTGTTTCTTGGCCATTTCTCACATAGAATAGCCTTCATTTCTCAGAAGAAGTATAGACTGACGAGTTTCAGAAGAAAGGTATTTGTTTCTGGCCATTTTGAACCTGTAATCGAACCGACAAATGCTGATGCTCCAGATACTCAACTAGTCTAAAGAAGGCCAGTTTTAATGCTTCTTTAATCAGTAACAGTTTTCAGCTGTGCTAACACAATTGCAAAAGTGTTTTCTAATGATCAATTATCCTTTCAAAATGCTAAAGTTGGATTAGCTAACACAACAATTCATTGGAACACAGGAGTGATGGTTGCTGATCACGGGCCTCTGTATGCCTATGTAGATATTCCATTTAAAAATCTTCCATTTCCAGCAACAATGAAGACGTGTTTGTTTGTCCTCTCGTGTACTTTTGTATTTTTTGTATATATATTTCAATTTATTTTCAATCTCTTCTCGATTTTTAATTCGATTATACCTTCTGGTAACCTGCCTCACCCTATTGATATTATTTTCAATTTTAGAACACATTCAAGAACCTCCAGAAGCTAACCAGCTAATTAGCTACAAGCTATTTAGTCATTGTTAGCCACTGCTAGCGGCTTTTACCTTCTGCACAGACACCAGCCCTGTTTTTAGCCTGGATGATACTCGCTAGTCTACCAGTATTGGACTGTCTCTCCACAACAACGCCGGATTCCTGCCGTAATCCCTGGACCACTACTTCTGATCTTCACAGCTAGCTTGCACTCACTGTGGCACCCAGTACCGAAGCTATCCCTGAGGCCCACCTCCCGGCATACTCAGCTGTTCACCCGGACCCCACTCATACACGGCTGGAGCCCAATACTCCATCAGATCCTTGCTGTAAACTCTGGACCTTGGCACCGGATCACCGCTGCTACCGTTTGGCTATAGTGGCTAACGCCACTGCCACGAAGGTAGCACCAGTTAGCCGTGAGCCAGGTGCATCTCCCGTCTAGCAAACTAAATTACTACAATACCTCTTTCGCCATCTGGCTTGTATTCTCTGTCGACACGGCTCCCCACCGCACCACCACGACTGGTCTGCCGATGAATACGCCATTCGCTGTGCCTTCAACCGGCCTCCGTCGGAGCAGACGCTCCTACTAGCCCCGGGCTACTAACTTTAAACGCCGTGTCGCCCACGTGCTAGCGTAGTGGCGGCTTCCCTGTTCCATCTACTGCTGCCCCCTGGACACTATGATCACTTGGCTACATAGCTGATGCCTGCTGGACTGTCCATTAATCACGGTAGTCCATTCTGTTTTTTTATCTGTCGGCCCCAGCCACGAACTCAGGCTCTGTGTGTAGTTAATCTGACCCTCTCTGCCTAGTCATCGCCATTTTACCTGCTGCTGTTGTGTTAGCTGATTAGCTGTTGTTGTCTCACCTGTTGTTTTTAGCAAGCTCTCCTAATCAACACCTGCGATTACTTTATGCCTTGCTGTATGTTTCTCTCAAATGTCAATATGCCTTGTATACTGTTGTTCAGGTTAGTTATCATTGTTTTAGTTTACAATGGAGCCCCTAGTTCCACTCTTCATACCTCTGATACCTCCTTTGTCCCACCTCCCACACATGTGGTGACCTCACCCATTACAACCAGCATGTCCAGAGAGACAACCTCTCTTACCTCCACTGGCTTACCTCCAATGTACCCGCACCCCACCATACCCCTGTCTGCGCATTATGCCCTGAATATATTCTTCCACCCCCAAAATCTGCTCCTTTTATTCTTTGTCCCCAATGCTCTAGACCACCAGTTTTGACAGTCTTTAGCCGTACCCTCATCCTACTCCTCGTCTGTACCTCAGGTGGTGTGGAGGTAAACCCAGGCCCTGCATGTCCCCAGGCACCCTCATTTGTTGACTTCTGTGATCGAAAAAGCCTTGGTTTCATGCATGTCAACATCAGAAGCCTCCTCCCTCCCTAAGTTTGTTTTACTCACTGCTTTAGCACACTCTGCCAACCCTGATGTCCTTGCCGTGTCTGAATTCAGGCTTAGGAAGGCCACCAAAAATTCTGAGATTTCCATACCCAACTATAACATTTTCCGTCAAGATAGAACTGCCAAAGGGGGAGGAGTTGCAGTGTACTGCAGAGAGAGCCTGCAAAGTAATGTCATATTTTCCAGGTCCATACCCAAACAGTTCAAACTTCTAATTTTAATAATTAATCTCTCCAGAAATAAGTCTCTCACTGTTGCCGCCAGCTACCAACCCCCCTCAGCTCCCAGCTGTGCCCTGGACACCATTTGTGAGTTGATCGACCCCCCACCTAGCTTCAGAGTTTGTTCTGTTAGGTGACCTAAACTGGGATATGCTTAACACCCCGGCAGTCCTACAATCTAAGCTAGATGCCCTCAATCTCACACAAATCATCAAGGAACCCACCAGGGACAACCCTAAATCTGTAAACAAGGGCACCCTCATAGATGTTATCCTGACCAACTGGCCCTCCAAATACACCTCTGCTGTCTTCAATCAGGATCTCAGCGATCACTGCCTCATTGCCTGTATCCGCTACGGGTCCGCGGTCAAACGACCACCCCTCATCACTGTCAAACGCTCCCTAAAACACTTCTGCGCGCAGGCCTTTCTAATCGACCTGGCCCGGGTATCCTGGAAGGATATTGACCTCATCCCGTCAGTCGAGGATGCCTGGCCATTCTTTAAAAGTAACTTCCTCACCATCTTAGATAAGCATGCTCCGCTCAAAAAAAGCAGAACTAAGAACATATATAGCCCTTGGTTCACTCCAGACCTGACTGCCCTCGACCAGCACAAAAACATCCTGTGGCAGATTGCAATAGCATCGAATAGCCCCCGCGATATGCAACTGTTCAGGGAAGTCAGGAAACAATACACGCAGTCAGTCAGGAAAGCAAAGGCCAGCTTTTTCAAGCAGAAATTTGCATCCTGTAGCTCTAACTCCAAAACGTTCTGGGACACTGTAAAGTCCATGGAGAACAAGAGCACCTCCTCCCACTGCACTGAGGCTAGGTAACACGGTCACCACCGATAAATCCATGATAATGGAAAACTTCAACAAGCATTTCTCAACGGCTGGCCATGCCTTCCTCCTGGCTACTCCAACCTCGCCCAAGCCTTCCCAGCTTCTCCAAATCCAGATAGCAGATGTTCTGAAAGAGCTGCAAAACCTGGACACGTACAAATCAGCTGGGCTTGACAATCTGGACCCTCTATTTCTGAAACTATCCGCTGCCATTGTCGCAACCCCTATTACCAGCCTGTTCAACCTCTCTTTCATATCATCTGAGATCCCCAAGGATTGGTAAGCTGCCGCGGTCATCCTCCTCTTCAAAGGGGGAGACACCCTGGACCCAAACTGTTACAGACCTATGTCCATCCTGCCCTGCCTCTCTAAGGTCTTCGAAAGCCAAGTCAACAAGATCACTTGACAATCTCGAATCCCACCGTACCTTCTCCGCTGTGCAATCTGGTTTCCGAGCCGGTCACGGGTGCACCTCAGCCACGTTCAAGGTCCTAAACGATATCATAACCGCCATCGATAAAAGACAGTACTGTGCAGCCAGCTTCATCGACCTGGCCAAGGCTTTTGACTCTGTCAATCACCATATTCTTATCGGCAGACTCAGTAGCCTCGGTTTTTCTAATGAATGCCTTGCCTGGTTCACAAACTACTTTGCAGACAGAGTTCAGTGTGTCAAATCGGAGGGCATGTTGTCCGGTCCTCTGGCAGTGCCTATGGGGGTGCCACAGGGTTCATTTCTCAGGCCGACTCTTTTCTCTGTATATATATCAATGATGTTGCTCTTGCTGCGGGCGATTCCCTGATCCACCTCTACGCAGACGACACCATTCTGTATACTTCTGGCCCTTCCTTGGACACTGTGCTAACTAACCTCTAAACGAGCTTCAAGGCCATACAACACTCCTTCCGTGGCCTCCAACTGCTCTTAAACTCAACAACAAAGCCTCCTTCACTCACGCCGCCGAACTTACCCTAGTAAAACTGACTATCCTACCGATCCTCGACTTCGGCGATGTCATTTACAAAATAGCCTCCAACACTCTACTCAGCAAACTGGATGCAGTTTATCACAGTGCCATCCGTTTTGTTATTAAAGCACCTTATACCACCCACCACTGCAACCTGTATGCTCGTCAGCTGGCCCTCGCTACATATTCGTCGCCAGACCCACTGGCTCCAGGTCATCTACAAGTCTATGCTAGGTAAAGCTCCGCCTTATCTCAGTTCACTTGTCATGATGGCAACACCCTCCAGTAGCACGCGCTCCAGCAGGTGTATCTCACTGATCATCCCTAAAGCCAACACCTCATTTGGCTGCCTTTCCTTCCAGTTCTCTGCTGCCTGTGACTGGAACGAATTGCAACAATCGCTGAAGTTGGAGACTTATCTCCCTCACCAACTTCAAACATCTGCTATCTGAGCAGCTAACCGATTGCTGCAGCTGTATATAGTCTATCGGTAAATAGCCCACCCATTTACCTACCTCATCCCCATACTGTTTATATTTATTTACTTTTCTGCTCTTTTGCACACCAGTATCTCTACCTGCACATGACCATCTGATCATTTATCACTCAAGTGTTAATCTGCTAAATTGTAATTATTTGCCTACCTCGTCATGCCTTTTGCACACAATGTATATAGGCTCTTTTTTTCTACTGTGTTATTGACTTGTTTATTGTTTACTCCATGTGTAACTATGTGTTGTTGTCTGTTCACACTGCTATGCTTTATCTTGGCCAGGTCGCAGTTGTAAATGAGAACTTGTTCTCAACTAGCCTATCTGGTTAAATAAAGGTGAAATAAAAAATAAATAAACAATAGTCATTTACATAATTAACAATATCTACACTGTATTTCTGATCAATTTGATGTTATTTTAATGGACAAAAAAATAGATTTTCTTTCAAAAACAAGGACATTTCTAAGGGACCCCAAACTTGTGAGTGTGTGTGTGTGTCACTATCCGTATCGCCAGAGCACCACAAGTTGAATTCCATGTGTTTAGCTGTGCTGTGGCTATGCCCTGCCTGCCTGTGGCTGAGTGATTGTGCGTGATCATGTCACAATGCTGTAGGCACAGCCCTGTCTGAACCCCCAGCCAGCCCCATTCTGCCATGCTAGTTCTTCTTTGTTTATGTGTGTGAATGGCTCCGCAGAGACCGCATGCCATTGCCAGCCAGTCAGGGAATAAGGACATGGAATGAAACATCTCAAGCTATATTATGTAATCTGGTGAAGTAGCCTGATATTTCCTTGTACAATTCCTGAATGGGAGTGTCCTCATCAGTGCCAGGTTTTATGTTGTGATCCATTTGTTGTCCTTTTTATCTTTCAGCACGAGATGTATATCTAGATGTATTTCTAGATGTATATCTACTATTGTAACATCACACTCTCTGCGGTCTGATTGGCTGTTCCTAAGAAGTAACATTGACATGATAGAATGTTAGTGTGTAGAAGGGAAAGAACTGGCTCTGTAGATGACACGCTGTAACAGAGAGGCAGGTTACATAAGACTGGCTGGGATGGAGAATGATGTTTAAACACATGCACAGTTTTAGTCCTGCACACTTCAGCTTGTTGAAATTTCACTCTCAATCCCTCTCCTTTATCGCGCCACACACACACACACACACACACACACACACACACACACACACACACACACACACCCACCCTGTGGTTATTATTACAATAAACACAAAGCAGTGTTTTTAATCTATCCGAGCCCCTTACTTCCTTAGTAATTACTATACCTCAAAGTCCCCCCCCCCCCCCATTCTTCCCTGTATGGCACCGCACCTTTCAATAGCTGCCTGTGTGAGTTCCCTTTAAACAAACACAATTGGTAAAGCCTCTGATATTTCCTGTAGTTAGGTGTCTGGAGGAATTGAACTTCTTATTTTACACTACTTCAAAGCTTCTTGAATTTTCTTAAGGTTTTAATCCTACAACTCCTGCCTACACTAATATGTGTTCTTGAGCTGTTGCAGTTGGGTTATAAACTGAGAAAGATGAATCCTGCAGAGAAATGTGTTAGCTATATTTGTAATGTAACCAGTGTTGGGTGTTTACAGTGGAGTCCTGGGCTCTGTATAGCAGTAGGCCGACAGCAGTATGTAGGAAGGGTGTGGGTTGGCTCTACAGATGACTAATGCCTCTCAGTACATCTATATTCATTGTGAATCCTGTGAAACCATCAATGGCCTCTCCAGTGTTATTATGCAGATCATAAATGCAGATGACATGAGGGGTTCTCTGTCACTAATGTATGCATAATCTGATAAAAAACCTATCTAACAAATACATTAATATTCTTGCATAGTGATATTTGCTCCACTTCAGTTGTTGTGCTCTTCCAGATTTGTAGTGATTTGCCACTGTATTGTAAGGGATTTGTATGATGTGTATGCTTGTGTTTCAGATGGCTTGTGGAATCCAGACTCTCCTAAGGTGCTGAAGCTTGGGGTTCTGCCAGTGAAGGCCATGCTAGCTGTGGAGGGCCACGTCTGGGCTTCCTCTGGAGGACAAGTCTTCATCATTAGCACTAACACGCACACTGTGGAGGTAACTACACCATCTCTTTATCTCACTTCCTGTATGGTTCCCTGCCTCTTTCTCTGTCTCATAACTTTTATGTCACCCGGAGGGTGTCACACACACATTCACACTGTCATGGAGGTACTTGTCTTTCTTTTCCTACCTCTAATATCTCGTAATCTCACCCTTTCTCATAACTCTTATCTGTACCTGACCAAGTCTCCCGTGTCTCTGTGTAGTTTAGGATACTGAGGCTCATGTGCGAGAGAGAAAGCACAAATTCAATATTCTAGCTGCTTCCCAGGTTCATGAAAAAGGAATGTAGGACATGCTCATGGTGGTGTAGAGAACACCTTTTATTACAGTTCTGCTACAAAGTGGGGTGGTCCAACTTGCAGCTCCAATCTACTATTCAAATATTATATTCCAAGGCCTCTATAAAAAAATATATATTAAGAGGTTGTGGCGTTGCACAAATATGAAGGATTTGAAGATGAAAATTGTGATGAACCCTGATTGACCTCTTGATCTGTTCGTTTAACTGAAATGGAAATGATTTTGTCCATAACTCATTGGAGTTTCCTTCTGCGGTTGCATAGATGTGGGTGTTGGTGCATTCATCACATTTTCTGGGCATGCTTCACATTTCTGTTCTGATATTCTACCGTCCCACACCATGCATCTGCTCTGCTCAGTCTCTCTAGAGCATCGCTGGTTCTGGTAGCTTTACTCTTAAAGATACAGTGCTATCTACTGTTGATGTGGATATGTTGCTCACTGCTATTAACTGTGAAACCACCAGATGAGGTGTGGTTGGATTAGAGCCTTAGACATTAGAATGTAGAACGTGGCTGGAGGGCATGTCACGTCTAGTTATGCATTTCTAGGTTACTAATTCTGGCCCAATCTCTGTGATATCATCTGCGCTTGGCTCTGGCTTAATTGCGTTAGAGCGGTATAGAGGAACCTGGGAGGGGTCTCTCGCTCCCTCTCTCCAGGCCCGGAGCGTTTTGTGTTGTTCTCTGTCCGTCCTGGAGTCACAGTCCGGGTCACAAGCACCTGCTGTCCGTCCTGGAATAACAACATCCCTCTCCTCCTCTGACACACAGTGACTCATAATCCAGTTAGTGTAATTAGGCTCATTACAGGACCACCTGCCTTTCTCCCCGAAAGCTTACACCCTGGCACCTACATGGGGAAAGGGGGGTGGAGGTAGAGCGGCAGGCAAAAAGGAAGAAGTGGGAGAGACTGGGGTGAAGAGGAAGGAGAGAGACTGGTAGAGGAGGGGGAGAGGAGGAGGATAGAGGGGTCATCTGGGAGGTTCAAATGTATGTAGGTTTAGTGACACAATACCTGATCTTGTTGTTAATACTGGAACCCTGCTGCGAGGCCTGTGAGACTGTCCTTGGCCAAGTAGAGTTTCCCTTCGTTAAAAGGGATGAGGGAGATTCCATTGCCACTCAGCTGATGGCTTTACAGTTGTGCCTCCCGGGTACTAGGCTGAGAAAATTGCAGGCAAATTACTTACAAACAACTAAATCCACAATTGATATTCTTTCTGACTGATAGCAGTAGAACTGAGGCACAGAGTAGTCCATATTGGGTAAGCTGAAATGCCCTCAGTCATATTTGGCATTGTAATTAGGGAAATAAAATCCAGGCAAGTTTATATCAAATTGTGGATCTATGAGAAGCAGACAGGACTTTCCTCATAGCTCATATTTCGAGTAAAAGCTGATGTCGCTATTGTGCTCAGCACTACCTATAGCAATCATGCAAATCAAAACACAATTACTACCTCTCTAATGTTTACTATTATGTCAATTGGAGTAACGTAGTTGAGCTTGTATTATTTATGTATGGTTTCTCCAAATAATCCCTAGCCATAACAGTCAGTAACAGTAATATTATCGCCACCGTGTACCATTACTAGGATGTGGACAAGGCTCAGCATCTTAGCAGGCTTACTGTCAGTGTTTCAGTGTGTTGTCACAGCATAGACAGTACAATGCAGATGATCTGTCTGTCTCCACCCTCTAAAATCACCTGGACAGCTGTATTGTACATGAAGACTACTCCTCAGTGACTCGGTGATGTGTAAATATACTGTCATGCTAAATACAACCATGTAAAAGGCATTTCCTGTGTGAGATTGTTGAAGAGACATGATTCTTCCTGATTGGTGGCTAAGTTAGTAGGGTTTTCTCCCACTACTCTAAAAACAGACAACGCATTTGAAGAACTGAGCCATTGGGCTGTGCAGTATAATATCCCTTTTTCCTCTCTCCCCGTCAGAGGCAGTTGGAGGCCCACCAGGAGGAAGGCATGGTTGTATCCCACATGGTGGTGGCTGGGGTGGGTATCTGGATAGCCTTCAGCTCTGGGTCCACCCTCCGACTGTTCCACACGGAGACCCTGGAGCCTCTACAGGACATCAACGTCGCTACGCCTGTACACAACATACTGGCTGGTAATGATATCGTTGTCACAATTGTCACTTGTATGCCACAACAGCACTTTCTGGCATGGTATGCAACACATGGTATGAACATCTTTGCTGCTGATACAAGACACACTCTAGTATAGTATAGGTCCTGCAAACTCCTTTTCTCTAGTACAGTAGAACACAGGAGGCTGCTGAGTGGAGGACAGCTTATAATAATCGCTGGAATGGCGTGAATGGAATGGTATCAAACACATAGAAACCATGTATTTGAGCTCAATTCCGTTCATTGCGTTCCAGCCATTACTATGAGCCTGTCCTCCCCAATTAAGGTGCCACCAACCTCCTGTGCAGTAGAACATACTTTCCACATAGCAAAGCCACTCTCCACAGCTTAACCACACATTCAAAGGTGAACCTTACCTTTAGGATGTCAGTATACAGTTACATTGCTGTGCCAACCCTCAGCCTGCAGTACTGTGATTTATGGGTAATGCTGTGGTCTTATCGACTCTGTTTGCACAAACCATGTCTTTGTTCTCTCTGTGTGTCCTCTAAACCAAGTCACTCAGTGACTGGATCCTGGGAATTAACTGTTTATTTCTCAGCAAGAACAGGGCAGAGTAGTCCTCTCAAAGTAGAAGTGGATCGCTTTTGACAGTCAGTCGTCAGGTCGTCGTGTACTTGGTGGGTTTTTTCCCAAAATATACCCTCCACTTTTATCCGATGGTGCGGGTCTTTGTCATGATAAACGCAGTTTCAAAGGGCTGCCTCACACAGTGCGTGTCTGTAATTAGATGACATCACAGTCAGGTGTGTCCTCTGTGGTTGTGTTGTGACAGGTTGGTTGTTTCGGTCCTCTTCAAAGAGTCCTGGGGTAGACAAAAAAACCTGAGAACCTCTCATTCTGGTCCTTTATTGAACCATCAAACATTCCTTAACTCAACATCATCCCATTCTCTACTAGGTTTTGTTTGGGGTGTGGGTGTGGGTAGCATACAAGTTTCCCCAATCTTGCAAAAATCTTGCTTGAGAAGAGGACTGTCTGGGTGTGGGTGGGGAGGGGAAAATTTAAAACTAGCTGTTATTGGCAGAGTGTTTTGGAACTCTCTTGGTTATTGGTCTATTAACCAATTTACTGCATGGCGATGTCACCATGGAAAGCCAAAACTCCCGTCCTTGCAAACCTGCTGATTAGAAGGTCCTGTGTAGATTGTATTTTCAACCAGCAACTACCAGGAAGTAACACTTTTACAATGTTAGTTTCATCAACTGTTGTACAATATGATATAAAACACAGGAAAACATCCTTTTGACTGCAGTGGGCCTTAAAAATGTGTAAGTTTACAACTAATTCAAAGCTGTTACAGATGTAGGCCAGACTACATGCTTATCAGTAGGTAGAGTTGTCTTCGTATCCGGTCACACAGAGAGGGGTAGGATAGTCATAGATCAAGTTAGCTCAGTTCGTGGAACATTTTGCAAGACTGTTTAGTCATAAATGGCGAGTACAGACCAGTCGGACTGTGTAAAGCCGCTTTGGGTTGGATAAAGGTTCCCAGTACACAGTAATCTGTTATTTCTCCAGCGCTGGGTCTGAGTTTGGTTAATACCCTTTGGATCCAGAATTGGATTTAGCTCAAGCTTCTGGGGGGGGGACAGCCAACAGGAGTCGTCTACAGTCAACATACTATAATAACAGTATGTACTCTATGTACAGTCGGAATTAATATTACATTGTGTGCCATAATCCCATAGAAGCACTATAATGCATGTACAGTGGGGACCAAAGTGATTGACACCCTTGATAAAAATGAGCAACCATAACTGCAAAGGAAAAGTGTATCACTCGCTCACCATTAACAATGTGTTTTATTTAAGTTCAAAGTTCAAAGAAAGATGTTTCAGGCCACAATGGCCTTCATTAGTTGCACCTCGATATACATTGGTTCTGCACCCTCTTCTTTCAATAATAACTGTAGAATATAAGACATTTCAAATACAAGCTATATTTAATGCTAGCTTTGGGGGTGTAATTTGTATGTTTTATACTAATACAATATTGCTCAGAGAAAGAGGTTTTGTTTAACAAGTAATAGTTTTTTTCTCAAAGGTCATGGTCAAATTATATGATCTTTGTTTGACCCTCTGCGACTTTTCTCACTTATCATTATTCATGATTTATTCAGGATTATCCATAATCATGGTAGCATCCACATTAATGTAGATGTGTTTAGGAACATATTTTATTCTTATTTACAATAAAAGTGACTCCAAAATGACACTACATTATTTACCATTTATTTCTATAGGTCACAAAATGATCTGAAACACAACCAAAATGAATTGCAAATGCATCCAACACATTTGTACAGTCACAAGCTTGATGTAGTCCTTGTGTGCTAGGAATATGGGACCGAATACAAAATGTTTTACTATTTTATTAGAGTCTTTAGGGGTGTCAATCATTTTGACCCCTACCTTTTTTGAGAAGAAAAAAATCGTATTACTTTTAAACAATCTCTCTCTCCTGATCAATTGTATTAGTATAAAATAATAGAATTTACTTTTTTTTGAGCATTAATATAGCTCAGTCTTTTTAATTATTTATTTTATACAGTCATTATTGCTCATCTTTATCAGGGGTGTCAATAATTTCAACCTCCACTGAATATATAGTGTATGTAGTTACCTCCTCTGTTGCTACATCAGTTGCTGTTACCATAGTAACACACGTATTGCTACCGAGTCCTGTAACTTGGCGAAATCATACGTCGTTTGTTGTTTCAGTATGACAAGTTTGATTTGTCCTTTATGCTGGTGAAGCTCGCCTCAAACGTCTTAGCGACGGCCAGATGGCAGTCAGAAAGACGAGCAGCAGACCAGAGTGAGGATCTCCATCAGAGCCAGCTGTGTTGTGAATAGTAATCTGTTGTCAGAGCTCTGTGTCCTACATCAGTCTAGAGGGGACTAGTCGTAATCTTTCTCTCCTATCTGTGGCTGCTCTTTAATATTGCTACAACGGCTCGGTTGGTTTGATTTGAGTTTTTTGGGGTTTGATCCTGTACATTGTCAGTTTCAGCTGCTGGTCCTCTGTCATCATCTGTACTGTAGTAATGTCAGCCGTATTATAAGGGTTGCTCTGCGGTTTGAGGTTCCTGTTTATTGTCCACAGTTCCTCACCTCTGAAGTTGTAAAGTATTTTGAAGATGCCGTCCAGTCGACTGTTTTTGAGCTCGAATTCCATTATTTTAACTCTTAACTCTATTTGACTCTGCTGTGGAGTGTTTTATATAGTGACAGCTGCTGTGGATCTGTGTGTGTGTGTGTGTGTGTGTGTGTGTGTGTGTGTGTGTGTGTGTGTGTGTGTGTGTGTGTCACCAGTAATGACTAACCTACAGTAACATATCGGTCTTCTTTTAAAAGCATAATAAACAGTGCTATCGTTAGCTGAGTTCTGCCCATTGTTTATAAGCCCTAGACTGTGTGTACATAGTTGAGTATTTTACTGGCCTCATCCATTATTACCATAAGGTTTTGTGTACCATATAAAATATATTTACTTTCAAAGAGAGATTAGACACAAAGAAGTGCACCATATGGGAGTTAGATAATATTTGATAACCAATTTAAGCAGTTTAATGTAATATATTGCATTAGAGTAAGGGACAATATCATGGCTTCAAGTTGCACAGCAAACCTTGTGTTAAATCTTGGCATATGTCCCATCGTGCATGGTTTACTTGCATATAGTGCTCCAGTATTTGATTATGCAATCGAATCAAGGCTTGCATAAACCTAAGGGTCTCTTAGGGATCACTTTGTGGTGGTTTGTGGAAAAGCAAGAGTACACTTTCATTCAGTACAGCATGCTTTCAATATCCAGTCAGTAACCAACCCTACCCTACACCTACCCTTCTGGGAAACTCAGCCCAACACCAATCTTGAGGTTGAGCAAGGGTATTCAACACAGATGTGAATGATAAAGCCAGTCTGGAATAATTTAAGACTCCTTGGTCCCATTAACTAATAAGAGACATCAACCACGGAGTTTCTCTTGAAGGAGAGACCTCAGACCAGCGACTTGAAAGACTTCCTCCTCTAGGCCAAGCAGGGTCTCTTACGGTCTGTGTGTATCGCCAAAGAGCTGACTTCCTCTGATAACAGCACTGTGTTAATGCCCTATCTACAGTATCTCTCTGTCATGGGACTCGGCTGTTCCACTATAAGGAAGGAAAACAAACAAACTGAACCAACCCCCACTGTACCACTTTGCCAGTTCTCTTCAACCATGGTTTGAACTGGCGGCCTGCACTGGCTAAACATCTGAATGTGATTTGTCAGGGCAAGTTCAGATTTCTCTCCGTGGAGGGAGTTGTATTGTATGCCCCTATAAGCCTGGATTTGTCTCCTGTTCTGGGCTTTTCCACAATGTTCCACCCAGGTACGTATTCTCCAGTTGTTGGCAGCTGCTGCTAGATTGATTGACTAGGCTTGAGAACGTATTGGATCTGCAGAGCCTGCTGACTCAAAGCGTAGTGTCATTCAAGCCGTTTGGAAGTTCACTGGGCCATGGTGGGCGTGGCCATGGGGACCGGACGATCAATACCTGTTGAGAGTGAAGGGTAATGGATGCGTGTTGATGTAGAACTGGAGTGTTTTATTTCAGACTAAAGAAGGAACTCCAGATGCACCCGTACATACTGTGTGAACCAAGACTGACTAACTACACACTATTTGTGTATTTACAGGGTTTCAGAAGTCTAGCAGAGAGCGGTAAGACAATGTGTGTTATGTGAACTAGGTTTCTCAGCAGTTTAGAGAAGTTGCAGACCTGCAGTTTGGCTTGTTTTAGGAAACAGGTTCAGACAGGGGTTTTTAGTTGGGAGGGTGACGTCACCAAATATCTGGAAGGATTTCACGGTTGCTGGCATAGAATGGAGTGTTAAATGTCCTCCGTGCTCCAGGTGGGGTTGTCCTTCTCATGCTCGCTCATGTTGGAACGATCCCTCGTAAATCCTTTGATTGCACTGAGGAATTCCAGAGAACCGGTATTTCAGAGAACTGTGGTCTCTGAGTGTAATTAGGTTATAGCTGTTTTCTTTTGAATTTCACAATGATTGCTCAAACGCCCATGCTTTGGTGATTCTTTTACAATACCTCCTCTGCCCTTCCTTAACCCTTTACAGTGTTTGGTTTGGTCAATTTCGATTTGGGAAAATCTCCCAGAAACCCCACTCGATATATGGTTTGTTTCTTCATTTTGTATTTGATGTTCCCTGGAAGACAAGTCTGTCGTGAGTGCAGGAGAGGAGGTTCTGTATCACTGGCTTTGTTCGGGCCTGATCTAAATACACAGCCATGCGGACATTAATGGGGACAAACATGTTGAGGCCAGTAAACAACACCTCCAGACCCTTCATTACCACACTTGCTCTGGGACTGTCTTTCACCTCTCAGCATGGTCACCCAGCGGCCTGGACACAGGAAGAGATTGTAGGGTTGTAGCTTCTCTGTCGCTGGTCCCAGATTTTGGCCTGATATGAACCATTTCTCTAATGAGATGGGATCAGTGTTTAATATCTAACCCACCCCCCAACTAGGGCTGTTATGGTGACCATATTACCGCCACACCGGAAGTCACAAATAATTAGGCTTTTCCAAGCTCTGATGCTGATGGTCATCAGTAGCCTACCGAACTTGCTAACTGTCTCAGCACTCTCATTGTTTCACTAATCACTTAGCCATCAATGCAAATGTACTCCAATCAAATCCAACACGTCACGAGAGCCCATGAGCTCATGTTGTGCAACATTTCTACTGGCCTTTTAAAAATAGGAGGATCTCATCAGCTTTCTATAGGCTAGGTCTACTATATTTATTCATCAACTTTCTTAATATTAAGCACATTGCTTTGCTTCACAACAGGAGTATAGCCTACCTGGCTGGCATGAAAATGAACCATGGGGGAAAGTGTCCTCCATTCTTTAAGTGTCCTCCATTGTCTAAGTGCATTAGATGACGTGTGTTTTCCCCGCTGCCCCTGTTCCGAGACAGGTGCATGATAATGGTCCATTCTAAACCAAAACGAATTCCCCACATATTATTTAGTATATGTAAAGACAATATTAGTTGTGTCCCTCATAGGCCTATATGTTTCGATGAGGTTTGTATCACAACTAAAGTGGCCAAATAACCTTTGAAAATGAAGCACATTAATACGCTTTACGACTAATGTCGAGCCTAACTGGCACACATAGGCGGTGCGTGAGTTTGAATTTTGGGAAGATAATATTCACCCTGAAAATGCACCTTTACATGCATAATAGCATTTGTGGTAACTTTTGAGGTGTTTTCCCACTAATTGATTGCATTTTGGAACTTACTGCCATGTGCACGTTGCTGTGCTTATAATGTGAAGAAATAGCCTATTCATTTATCAACGTTTTAAGCTAAAAGTTCTTATCTGCTGCATCAGCCTCATAGCTTTTTAAAAGGTTCTTTGATGCGAGTGGTCCAATTTAATTTGGGATCTATTGCATCTGACCGTTGTCCCAGACTATGTTTGGAATATTTATTTATCAATAGAATAGGTCAACTTTTGTACTATGGGGTATAGTAGATTGCCATAATCATAAAGCTAGTGCTTTTGCTGTTTGTTAGGCCTACTCATCTTGTTGGCTGACGAAAAGTACATGTGGACAGTTAAAATATGAAGGATGCGCACAGTTGCGTCCCTGACGTCTGTCTTCATTTGTAGCCTACTTCTTAGCTGAGATGGATGCCTGTGAGAAGAACCCCATCACATGACGGGCATTGGCTAATAAGAATTGAGATATTTTGAGAGAGCCATGTGGGTGAGAGGCGCTTCGGAACATGCAGCGGGGAAAAGGGAATTATAATGAATATATTCAGCCCAGGGACACACTGGCCACAAAAGGCATGGATGTTTTTAGGGGGCATTATGGCCACACTAGGGGGATGCCGCCGGGAAATTCAAGGGATTATCAAGTGTTTGTCTAATTCTGAATGAGAGACTGATGAAATGTGTACAGCCTGCGCAAGAAACAAAGCAGAGCTCATGCCTTTCATGCAACATTTAGGAAATTATCATTAGTTGCATCATTTAGCCTTAGTGTATATTAAACATCAAACATATATAGCCCAATGTTTTGTAGAACAACTAAAGTTATATAAATGACTCTAAATTAAGCATATAGGAGTGCCTGTTTCCTGGTTAACCGCTCAACACAGAAAAGCTGCATGTGTGCTCTCCCTCCAGAAATCGCTTGTAGAAAAGATTGTTTCTATTTTATTCAGCTATGTTCAATTGTATTCTTCATACTATAAAATAATATACAATAATGCAAATCTTGTCTGCTAAATGAACTAGTGTAGCCCACATGGCATTGCCAGAGCACGGCTTAACATAAGGACAACTCAGAGTATGCTATTCTGTTATTCTGAAATAGACAACATTTTCTTCATATCATGTTTCTTTAGACCTGTCTAAAATATATAATGGATTTATTGTGATGGTGTAGGCTATATTACATGGATTTATTTGAGTTTTTAAAAGATGTTCCAAAGGTCAACATCAGTGGATTGTGGGCTATGTGTGGAAGCCAGCAGATGCAAATGTGTTTATGTAAAATACCGGTCAATTACCAGGAGGCCGACAGTTATTTGCTTGACAAACACCGGCTGGCAAAATGTCATGACCGCCACAGCCCTACCCCCTACCCCCCTGCTAGTGTACTGTACAGTCGTGGCCAAAAGTTTTGAGAGTGACACATATTCATTTTCAGTCTGCTGCCTCAGTTTGTATGATGGCAATTTGCATATACTCCAGAATGTTATGAAGAGTGATCAGATGAATTGCAATTAATTGCAAAGTCCCTCTGCCATGCAAATGAACTGAATCCCCCAAAAAACATTTCAGTGCATTTCAGCCCTGCCACAAAAGGACCAGCTGACATCATGTCAGTGATTCTCTCGTTCACACAGGTGTGAGTGTTGATGACGACAAGGCTGGAGCTCACGCTGTCATGCTGATTGAGTTTGAATAACAGACTGGATGCTTCAAAAGGAGGCTAGTGCTTGGAATCATTGTTCTTCCTCTGTCAACCATGGTTACCTGCAAGGAAACACGTGCCATCATCATTGCTTTGCACAAAAATGTCTTCACAGGCAAGGATATTGCTGCCAGTAAGATTTAACCAAAATCATCCATTTATCAGATCATCAAGAACTTCAAGGAGAGTGGTTCAATTGTTGTGAAGAAGGCTTCAGAGCGCAGAAGAAAGTTCAGCAAGCGCCAGGACCGTCTCCTAAAGTTGATTCGGCTGCAGGGGCACCACCATTACGGAGCTTGCTCAGGAATGGCAGCAGGTGGGGGTGAGTGCATCTGCATGCACAGTGAGGCAAAGACTTTTGGAGGATGGCCTGGTGTCAAGAAGGGCAGCAAAGAAGCCACTTCTCTCCAGGAAAAAAACATCAGGGACAGACTGATATTCTGCAAAAGGTACAGGGATTGGACTGCTGAGGACTGGGGCAAAGTCATTTTCTCTTACTCCCCTTTCCTATTGTTTGGGGCATCTGGAAAAAAGCTTGTCCGGAGAAGACAAGGTGAGCACTACCATCAGTCCTGTGTCATGCCAACAGTAAAGCATCCTGAGGCCATTCATGTGTGGGGTTGCTTCTCAGCTAAGGGAGTGGCCTCACTCACAATTTTGCCTAAGAAGACAGCCATGAATAAAGAATGTTACCAATACATCCTCCAAGAGCAACTTGTCTCAACCATCCAGGAACAGTTTGATGACGAACAATGCCTTTTCCAGCATGATGGAGCACCTTGCCATAAGGCAAAAATGATAACTTAAGTGGCTCGGGGAACAAAACATTGATATTGTTTAATCCACGACCAGGAAACTCCCCAGACCTTATTCCAATTGAGAACTTGTGGTCAATCCTCAAGAGGCAGGTGGACAAACAAATTCTGACAAACTCCAAGCATTGATTATGCAAGAATGGGCTGCCATCAGTCAAGATGTGGCCCAGAAGTTAATTGACAGCATGCCAGGGCGGATTGGTCTTGAAAAAGAAGGGGCAACACTGCAAATATTGACTCTGTGTCAACTTCATGTAATTGTCAATAAAAAGCCTTTGACACTTATGAAATGCTTGTAATTATACTTCAGTATTCCATAGTAACATCTGACAAAAATATCTAGAGACACTGAACCAGCAAACTTTGGAAACTAATATTTGTGTCATTCTCAACTTTTGTCCACGACTGTACTATGGGCTTAATGTTTTCTATCTGCACCCCCTGCCTTGCTAGTGGAATATCAGTGTGGACTATAGGCCCAATGTTTTCTATCTGCACCCCCTACTGTAATCCAGCGTGCTAGTTGTGGGGGATAAGTGCAGATCAAAGTAGACGTCTGGTGTGGGATCAGGAACAGGCCCGGGCTGTGTTGATGCTGGTCCCGGTTTATTTTGGTTTGGGCTATGGGTGGGGAACTTCAAATATTATGAAAGGAGGAAGTCAAGAAATGCACCCCTGTGTGTGTGTGTGTGTGTGTGTGTGTGTGTGTGTGTTTCTGATAACTGTGGACCCTCATTGTAAGCACATGTGCAGAGATGGGTTTTTCTGTGCTGGGTGCGTAGTTTAGTGACTGACTGACCGGGTGGTACTGTAGACTCAGGACTGATGTTCTTCAGAGGGTTGAACTCTGGGTGTCGGGCAGATGGATCAGAGGATGATTTGGCCAAGGCCCTGGGGGGGGGGGGTGGTACTGTGACTCGAGCTGCAAAGTATAATGGGTAGTGCCACTCACAACTGTAGCCTTGACAGGCTCTCTCAAACAGAGTTATAGCTGTCCGTATTGAGTGTTTTGTCAAAATGCTTTTGCACATTTGTCTGTTCACTCTTTGTAGAGTGACGAGCTTGTTCCCATGGTAAAGTTAATATGTAAACGAGTGCCAAGTTCCACATAATAAGTCACTAGACATTGTTCGTCAGAAGACACAATTCATCACCGTCCTCTGAAGGTGCATTTAGCTTAACAATTACTGTGTTTACAGTACAAAGTGACATTTCATACTGAATTGATTTGTGACTGAGGGGGGAGGACAGGACACACGTAGTCCTTTCTGTCCCAGCGTGCTCCAGGCTTTCTGAATAGAACCACAGTTGCTTGTTTAATTACCACATTACGGTTCACTCGTTCTCTTATGCTTTTTTGTTTTGTTTGTGTGACTCAAAGCGGACTATAATCGAATAGTGAGGAGTTTAATTGTTTTCATTTTTTATTCCTGCTTCTCTTTCGGTTGCCCGGGAGACCATTGGCTGTTAAGCGGTATTGCCCTAGTAACCTCCCCACACACAGAGCAGAAATGCCTCCCTCTTTTCAACTGTACTCTACCACAGCTCACAGGAAGTGGCCAATCGAGTGTTCTTTTTCATTTCTGAGACATGATTCTACTTCTGAATCTCCTACCATGTTATGGTGTGAGGTCAAACGGCTTGACTCCAGAAATCGTTCTTGAAGGTCAACTATTACCTATTTAAATATCAACTTTTTTCCCCTCATAATTAGACAAAACCATGTGGTCAGAACATTTTGTGCAATACTACAGCCCACTGGATTACTTCTCTCTACAACTTCTTCCAGAATGTAATTAATATTCTGCAGATTCAGGTTATGACGATGTGTATTTTCTGGCCATAGGGAACCAGAGGGTCTCTGTGAGCAGTCTGCTGGTATGTCATGGTCTGCTGCTGGTGGGGACCAACCTGGGGGTGACAGTGGCCCTCTCTGTCCCTAGACTACAGGGCATCCCGAAGGTCACAGGTGGGTGCATCTTCATCTGAAGATTATTCCAGATTATCAAAACATCTCAATGAGGATTTCTATGGCAATCCATCCATTTGGAGTCATCGTTTTGGGGTTAAGGGGGGATTTTGGGAAGGGGTGCTTTAAGGACTTTGATAGCCAATAGTAAGTCATTGTAAATGGAGCACAACATGGATTAATGGGCCTCAGTCATTATCCTTCAGGTCCCAGCCCTGCCTGGTTAGTTTAGTGTAGCCTTTCTCACAATGATACTGTCTCTTAATTGATATAATGACTCAAAGCCAATTTCCGTGTGCCTCCGGTCTACAGAATTCTTAGTCTCTGGAGGCTTCTGCCAAAAGCAGGCAATGTCAAACATATGTAGTTATTACCAGTATTATCCATTAACGTTAGCTGTTGATTGTGCATTTGTATGTGTGTATGGAGTAATGTGTGTCTGGATATTTGGATGTCGTAGGACGGGGCATGGTATCTTTCCATGCCCACCACGGCCCAGTGAAGTTCCTCACCATGGCAGCCGCCGTGTGCAACCGGCCCTCAGGCAACTCAGACAGCCCAGGCAGCAGCCCACCCAGCCAGCCAGGGGACACCCAGGACGGGGAGGCCTCCCCACCTCCACCCCCAGGCTCCACACCCAGTCCTGCTGCTACTCAGGGCCGGGGAGTGTGGCTGGGGGAGGCAGGCTGCTCCTCCATGGCCCTCCATGACTCCCTGTCCTCCTCCTGTGGCTCCCTGGCTCTGTCACAGGGCTCTCTGGAGCACGGGCCTGAGGACGGGGCCATCTATGACCTGGTCAATGACCCAGCCAATCACCAGAGGGGCAGGAGGGTCAAGAAGGTGGACGTCAGCTCTCTGCTTGTGGTGTCGGGGGGGCTGGGTCACCGCAGGGTCAACAGGAAGAGCAAACAGTCCCGCCAGGAGGAGACTGTGTCCACCATTATGGTGTGGCAGATCCCTCTTCTCAACATGTAAGAGACTAAAGACTAACTACCACAGTGCAGCAAGGTGAGTGGGACCATAGTCACTGCAGTAGTCACTAGTGTTAATGGTTTAATAACCACTCATAAGTCAATAGTAATCATCCTTTCAAGTCTCCCCATACTCCTCCTCATGCTCTTATTGTCTCTTTCTCTTCAGGGTGAAGACTGAGGGTGCTGCAGTTCCTATTTGAAGTCAGTGACACAACTCCAAAGGATGTCCATTGCCATAGTTGTCTGGACTTTGGGCTCAGTCAACTCAACCATGTGTCTTAGAATGAAAAATACTTCAGAGGGCATTCCATAAACAGTTTGAAGAGTTTATTATGGTGTCTCCCACCCAAAAACCTATAACCTTATGTACACGTGAGACATTCCCATGGGGTCAATGCCAAGGGATCAATACACTATAACCACTTTTTCATGGCACCCGACTTTGCTTACAGCATCCAATACCTGAACCGTTCACACCATGGCGGAAGATGAATCCAGTGAAGAGAACATGGATATGTAGAAAAACCACTGAAATGGCCTTTAATGTCATTCTTACGATGTCATTTTCATAGAGGACCAATGAAATGTTACTTGTCTTCAGTTGTTATAACATGGCTAATATATTCTATGTTACTGAGACGTTGGGCCAGATCATCAGTGTTAATGGCACAATAATTCTATCTGGGCAGATGCAGTATGAAAATGGACACACAGACATCAGAAATTCCCATTTTCCCATGTGGACCGAAGTTGAGAGACAAGTTGACTTCATCTCTGTGGCTTTGAACAATGTCTACCCTGACACTTCCACTGTTAGGTAAAGGCATATTCTGTGGGGCCAAGGTCCTGATATTATGATCATCTCATTGCGCCAGTCTATGTTCTATGAATTGGGTCTGTTTCTAGATATGCTTACTTGTTTGTTATTGGGTCAGGGAGAGGTCCTTTGCAATGGTGTCCTTATTTCTCTGGAACACTAAAGCTGAACGTTTCCTTGTAGTTGCCATCAGAGGGCTATGGAGGGTGAGTGTTTCTGAAAGGTATGATAGGACTTCCTGGCTGGCCAGGTTTCCTGTAGATCCTAAATGGAGGGAGAGTCGCTAACTGTTACCAGATGAAAAGAAGTAGGGGTTGTTACTTGCCCAAATAAATGTGTTGTCACTAAAGGGTATTTAAACAAAACAAAAAAATGTAAATGATAAAAAGCTTTATACTTTTGTCACATTTTGTATGTACTTCTGTTGCGTATATTAACAAATCTATGAACAATGTTTTATTCAACAGTTGAATGGATATTTTCTTTACATACTGTGTCTAGGTTTGTATTAATCTAGTTTTAATGTATGCACGCTCAGTTTGCTCACCTTATATCAACAAAAAGGAAATATTGGGAGGTGCACTAGTTCACATATGCTGCCAGTATGTATAGCCTTGGGTGTTTGGTTCAATGCCAATCTCTAAGTTCACCTCTCCACACTGAACATCAAGGTTCTTTCTGTATTATTTGAATAACTACATGTTGCGAATTAACTAGTTTAGACTTTCAGAAGAACACAGGTACTAACAACTCCAAACAAAAAACTTGTATGCTTTGTATTTTGAGAAATGAAGGAGAAAGACTGCAAGGAAATGGTATACAAGGATGGGGAGTGACTGATTACATGTAATCTGATTACAAAAAGCCTCAGATTACATTGTTTTCTCAATGACATGCAATTCAGCATTGAAAAAAGGCGCATGTTTAAGTTTGTTCCACCTGAGCGAGTCTGACCACAAGTCAGAGACAACTATGATGACACACCAAATTGTGTCTTCTTATAATGCCTCTTAAAGGACAATTCCACTCGAAAAACAATCTATTGGTATTTGTTTCATTATTCCATTGTTGACATAATCCCAAAATGTTTTGCTTGTCAGCAATCAAGTTTTCAAAATATGTAACTTTCAAAATACAGAAATCATCTCCATATGATGCGGTTTTTGGGTGGAGTTTTCCTTTAAGGGTAAAGTAATCCAAAAGCAACAAAGTAATCAGGTTATGTTACTGAGTTTGGCTAATCCAAATGCAGTTTTGAACAGGTAACTAGGAACTGTAATGGATTACATTTAGAAATGAAAAAAAGAGACTAAAGCTTTGTTCACCTAACCTTCTGGATAATGTGCTGCTATCAATTCATGTAAGGACGATCTTTTGCCCGGAGTGTAGTAAGAACTGCGGGTGATGCAGTTCCTGAGGATTTCAACATGTACTCTCATTCTCTCAGCTGGTCAGGATGTAATTTGTTTCATGCCGCCCACATAGTGTTACACAATCATGTTGAAATGTATTACTGTATTATCTGTGTTAACGCAAATATATTCTAGAACTTGAAGTTCAGTGTCCCTGCCTTATCCAAATGATTACCCTTATGCCATATTATTCCAGTTATAGTTTTCTGTCATCTAATGTGCTGTATCATGAACCCAAACATATCCCACAGGATGTCTCATTTAGCTAATGTCCTGATGACTATTCTGTCTTTTAGGGTAAAGTTCAACCACAGTGATTTAAGTAGGCTACAGACAGTATTTATTAACCAGTGAAGGTATACAGACCAGCAACACCTCAATAACAAATACTGTATCAATAATTGTCTTGGACAATTGTGGCGAGCCTGGATTCGAACCTTTTATTTTAAAAAAATCATCAAACTGTCCCCTTTTTTCTTTTTCTGTCAGATGGTCCAGGACCATCCTCAGACCATTGCTTTAATTTTTGGTGGAATTCTCATTTCTTGATATCATATCATACAGGATAAAATCATGCTATGTCACATAATTGCGCACTAAACAGGGCCCCATCACCACAGAGCAATCCCAGGCTCGTGCCCTGTCTGACTGTTGTCATTCATCACACTGGGAGATGGCCTTGACTCACAAGCACACTGTTTGTTTTTTCGGATGCTGCATGGTTTCCATGGAGAACTGTCAATGGTCTGTGACAGCATGGCTGAGTGTGATTTCTCTCCTCACAGCGTGTGGATGTGTGTTGTGTGGCATGTCTGCTCCTCAAGATAATACGGCGGGACAATCGTGCATTATATTCTGAACATGGAAGATTTGTTGTGGCTGTGGCTTGCCTTTTCTCTGTGTTCATCTGTCTCTGTGTTCATCTGTCCCAGGCAGGAATGCTGCAGTGTAATCTGTGGTGCTGATTGTACTCTGGTGCCCTTGTGTTGGCCCAGAGTGGCTCAGCTATTTCTACATGTAAAAGGCCAGTGGTTACGCTATGCAACCTCCAGAGAATGGGGTGATAAGGGTGCTGGATAAAACTGTCTCCGTCTATAACTGGGATACTGATATGAGACACACTGACATGTTATGCTATTTTAACTCCATGAAGATGGTGGTTGTTTTGCTGGTTCTTAACCTTTTTTTATTTTTTTTATTCTCACAAATGTAAGGGAAGCACTCGTTTGCGCTTAGTTTTTGTTGCGTTTTCATTTGGGTCCATTTGGGTTGTATTCATGTGTATATGTGTGTGTGTGTGTGTGTGTGTGTGTGTGTGTGTGTATATGTATATATAACATTTTGTAATCATTTGCGAGACTGGACTGAAGGAGAGGGAGGCTTTATTTACAGGGCCTTCAGAAAGTATTCACACCCCTTTTACGTTTTCCACATTTTGTTGTGTTACAGCCTGCATTTATAGGTTAAATTGAGATGTCACTGGCCCACACGCAATACCCTCAATGTCAGAGGAATTATGTTTTTAGAAATCTTTACAACTTAATAAAAAATGAAAAGTGGAAATGTCTTGAGTCAATAAGTATTCAACCCCTGTTCTGGCAAGCCTACATAAACTTAGGTTGGAGTCATTAAAACTTGTTTTTCAACCACTCCACAAATTTCTTGTTAATAAACTATAGTTTTGGCTAGACGGTTAGGACATCTACTTTGTGCATGACACAAATAATTTTTCCAACAATTGTTTACAGAGAGATTATTACATTTATAATTCACTGTATCACAATTCCAGTGGGTCAGAAGCTTGGAATATTTCTGAAAATTATGTCATGGCTTTAACATTTTCCGATAGGTTAATTGACATCATTTGAGTCAATTGGAGGTGTACCTGTGGATGTTTTTCAAGGCCTACCTTCAAACTCTGTGCCTCTTTGCTTGACATCATGGGAAAATCTAAAGAGAACCTCAGACAATAAATTGTAGACCTCCACAAGTCTGGTTCATCCTTGGGAGCAATTTCCAAATGCCTGAAGGTACCACGTTCATCTGTACAAACAATAGTACGCAAGTATAAACACCATGGGACCATGCAGCCGTCATACCGTTTCTCCCATTATTCTCTGCAGATCCTCTCAAGCTTTGCCAGGTTGAATGGGGAACATCGCTGCACAGTTATTTTCAGGTCTCTGAGATATTCGATTGGGTTCAAGTCCGGTCTCTGGCTGGGCCACTCAAGATCATTCAGACTTGTCCTGAAGCCACTCCTGCGTTGTTTTGACTATGTGCTTTGGGTGATTGTCTTGTTGGAAAGTGAACCTTCGCCCCAGTCAGGTCCTGAGCGCTCTGGAGCAGGTTTTCATGAAGGATCTCTCTGTACTTTTCTCCATTCATCTTTGCCTCAATCCTGACTAGTCTCCCAGTCCCTGCTGCTGAAAAACATCCCCACAGCATGATGCTGCCACCACCATGCTTCACTGTAGGGATGGTGCCAGGTTCCTCCAGATGTGACGCTTGGCATTCAGGCCAAAGAGTTCAATCTTGGTTTCATCAGACCAGAGAATCTTGTTTCTCATGGTCTGAGAGTCTTTAGGTGCCTTTTGGCAAACTCCAAGCGGGCTGTCGTGCCTTTTTACTGAGTGGCTTCTGTCTGGTCACTCTACCATAAAGGCCTGATTGGTGGAGTGCTGCAGAGATGGTTGTCCTTCTGGCACTTTCTCCCATCTCCACAGAGGAACTCTGGAGCTCTGTCAGAGTTATCAGTTTCTCTGTTTGGCGAGGCGGCCAGCTCTAGGCTGAGACTTGGGTGGTTACGAACTTCTTCCATTTAAGAATGATGGAGGCCACTGTGTTCTTGGGGACCTTCAGTGCTGCAGAACTGTTTTGGTGCCCTTCCCTAGATCTATGCCTGACACAATCCTGTCTCGGCGCTCAATGGACAATTCCATCGACCTCACGGCTTGGTTTTTGCTCTGACATACACTGTCAATTGTGGGACCTTTATATAGACGTGTGTGTGTGTGTGTCTGTGTGTCAAATTATTTCTAATCAAAATAATTTACCTCAGGTGGACTCCAAGTTGTATAAACATCTCAAGGATGATCAATGGAAACAGGATGCACCTTAGCTCAATTTTGAGTTTCATAGCAAAGGTTCTGAAAACGTATGTATATAAGGTATTTCTGTTTTAATTGTTTTATGCATTTGAAAATATTTCTAAAAACCTGTTTTCGCTTTGTCATTATGAGGTAGTGTGTGTAGATTGGAAGGAAAAAAAAGATGTAATCAATTTTAGAATAAGTCTAACGTAACAAAATGTGGAAAAAGTCAAGGTGTCTGAATACTTTCCAAATGCACTGTAACCCATGGTTTATAGGATAGGTTGAAGCAATGTTTTTCCTTTCAGACTAAAATATGATCGGATGTTGTAGCGTACCAAGCAAAAGGCGGTAGCCGTAGTACATTTTAATGTGGACACGTCTTTATAATTACAATACCCCACTAGGGAAACCCATGTGTATGTTGTCTAGTGAACAACATCTGTTGTCATTTGGCTTTGCTTTTGAAGTAGGGCCTTTCCTATAAGGGTCTTACAATGACAGGGTCTTTATAATGCACGCATGGGCGCAGATCGCCGAGCTTCCCCTACGGCATCTCGGACACAAAAGCGTGTGAAGGAATGTCGCATTTTCCCGGTGGTTTGCCTCCAACGCGTGCGTGGTGCATGCGCTGAGGGAATATCCGTCTCGAGGGTGTGTGGTCTATATCAATAACTGTCGGATTGTAGCCAACTGTAAAAAATCTAAACACATTCGGGGCAGCGGAGAGGGAGAACACTGATGTATGCTGGGCTGATTTTAAACTGGGGGTGAAATACGACATTTGATGCTCACGCCTCAGCTCGGACGCACTGGAGAGCTGCAGGAGGAATTTACTTGGCAACATATTGGTCGTGGATAGATAATCTGAAAACCTAAATCCTGGAATGATTGTGTTTTGTTTTAACAAAGACATCGATGTAGTTAGTGGGTTTTCTCTTATGATTTTTTTTATGGTATAACAAAGATCAATTTACTCGGAGATGATTTGTTCAAGTGATAGCCTATATAGCTAAAGGACATGTAATGAAGGACTTCTTCACATGTACGAAATTACCTCTATATATGAGGGAAAAGAGCTGTCTTGCATTTTGAGGTTCTCCAATTTTCAGTATTGGGGCTACCTTACATAACTGGGCATTGTGTGTGTGTGTGACTGAAAACCGTCTGTTGAACTGCGCTGCTACTTCACCACAGACACAAAGACGTAAGTAGTAGGCTATACTATAATAACAATCATCATCATGCTATTTAGGTCAACGTTTTTTATATATATATGACTCGAGATGCATTTCCATCTTTGTAAATTTAGCCTTGAATTATTTGCTTGCCTTACAAATTATATTGCGCGCAAATTTGCCAATTTATATTTCTTCACGTTATGATGAATGAATATATATGAATCAATTTATATAAATGATTGTACTAGAATTTGGTTTCTGTTACACAATTTGACAGCGAAATGTGCGCGTGAACGGCTTTCCTCTCCCATCATATTCAGGATTTAGCAGTCAGCATTTGGCCACTGAGCATGCGCCCTGTGTGTCCGTCTCCCACGGGGTCGCGATTAACACAGATTAGAATGATCATCCAATAGGTAGGTCATGTGTGTTAGCAGTGTATAGCAACAATAATTCACTTGTTATCCCATTCACTATATGTCTAATATCTTAATAATAGCACTTGAATTAATCTTTTTCTGCACGACACGTGCCAAATGTGCAATTAGACCCGCATAATAATATCTGTAGAATTTAATAATGTTGTGTTTTTCAATAGAGTTTAGTCAATTTTGAGAACATCAGTTACTCTGAAGATATGCCAAAATTGGCTCCATGTGTTGCTTGTGGAGTAAGGGCGCCCCTCAGAGTTTAAGTAGCACTGGCAACAATTTAGGTTTTAGTTATTGAAACATGCCATAAAAGCAGGATGGATTTTCAATGACTTTTGATATATTTCTCTTCTCCCCTAACGTGTCAAATAGGTTCAAGGGACGAGACCTGCCAAGATCTGGAGGAGTGATTCTAGAAGATTCTGTTGGATTTTCCCTGCTATGATCACTGAGGATCTGGACTACCACTAGCTCTGATCAGACAGGATGAATGACAGACAGAGACCGGGAGGAGGAGTGCACACAGTGGAGGCAGACGTCATCTTCCACCATCCCGTCTGCTCGGACCTCCTCTCCTCCCCCTCGGATGAGGACGTCTGCCCCCTCCCACGGAAGCAGGAGGGGAACACCAATGCTCCAGACCTGGGATTCATACTGGACGACCAGGGATTCTGTCGACAGAGCACGCCAGTTACAAAGGAGTACTTGTTGGATGGTGGTACGGTGATTGGGAATCATCACTTTGACCAGCCACAGGGTGGTGGATCATACATCTCAAATAAAGATCAGCTTCACATGACTGATCTTTCTCATCTAGCAAATACATCTCACATACCCAAGCTTGATGCTGGGAGAGACCAGAACTGTACTCATGGCAGAAACGGTATCCGTGAGGATATGAATGGGGCGAGGGCCAAAGTGCCCTGCAGTGTGGGTCCCTCGCTATACTTCAAGGGAGAGGCCAGAGAGGAAGCGGAAGGGTCTCTGTCCCTCTACAGAGAGAGCATAGTGGGGAGTCAGTGTCACATCACAAACGTCACCGCCTCCCCGGCGCAGGGGACCTCCGCGCCTGACACGCATTGTATCACCGCGGACAACCAGCCAACCATACAAGAGCTGGAGCGCTTGTTCAGCCACAGCTCTGCCACAGAATATGACACATTGTATGGACAGTCGGGGCTTGAGTCGAGCCAAGGACACAGGGGCAGTAGTGGCCATGGCGGGGTCAGTAACACAACGCCTAAAGAGGAGCCGGATTTAGTGATTGAAGTCGGTGGCCAGAAAATCAGTGTTCATAAGTCTGTTCTGGCAGAGAAGAGTGACTATTTCAAGGCTCGTCAGTCGAGAGACATCCTGAAAGTGAAAGGGCTGAAGTACAAGACCCTGACCATCCTGATAGACTATATCTACACCTCTCAGATGAATGTGCACAAGGACAATGTGGTCGAGGTGATCACAGGAGCTAAGATCTTACAGATCCCATGTGCCCTCCAGGCTGCTATGGATACCATCTCAGAGCAGGTCACAGCAGAGAACTGCTACGAGATTCTAACTATCGCCAAGAAGCAACGACTCAACGAACTGAAGGAGACGGCCTATCGCTTCATGAGTGACAATTTCCTCCAGATCCTGCGGGACCAAACGGTGTATGGACATCTGACTGGGTCGGAGAGGGATCTGGTCCTGAAGAAGAGGATGGAGGGGAAGAGGTCCCTGATGGTCGCTGAGATCAACGATGTGTTCGACCGCGTCGGGAGCCGACCTCAGAGTCGCTGCAACAGTCGACCGCAGAGCCCTCTGTCCGCGGCATCCTTCGAGGAGAACCACATGATTTACAACTTCAACGAGGCAGCCAATGACTGGAGACCTCTGACTCTGATGCCGGAGGACATTAACACGAAGGGCTGTGGGATCTGCACCATGTACAACTACCTGTTTGTGGCCGGTGGGATAAAGGGATATGGGGACAAGGGCAAGGTCTCAGACAAGGTGTTCTGTTACAACCCCATCACTAACCGCTGGAGCGAGGTTCGGCCGCTCAACCAGGCGCGGTCGCAGCTCAAGCTCGTGTCTATGGAAGGTAACCTGTACGCCATAGGAGGGGAGTGTTTGTTCACAGTGGAAAAGTATGATCCTCGGACTGACAGATGGACCACAGTGGCTCCCTTACCCAAAGGGGTGTTCGCAGTGGCCCATGAAGCCACCACATGTAACGGAGAGCTCTACGTCTCTGGAGGGTCTCTGTTCTACCGTCTCCTAAAATACGACCCCAAGAGGGACGAGTGGCAGGAGTGCCCCTACAACAACAGCAGGAAGAAGTCAACCGACATGGTGGCCCTGAAAAGCTTCATCTACAGGTTTGACGTGAACCGCGACCAGGGGGTCAATGTGTTCAAGTACAACACTATAGTGAAAATGTGGCACGACTGTGTATCACAGCGACTGGGCACCCCTTTGCCGTTCCGGTGTGCCGTCATTGGGAATTGCATCTATTGTGTGAACAAGACTCAGATTCTGCAGTTCGTAGTGGAGGAGGACGGCTCTTACTTTGTAGAGGAACCTCTGAGGCCACCACTGGAAGCTAAGGGCATACTGTTCCCTTTCATCCTCAGTCTGCCTGACAAGACTCATGTGATATGACCGTGTACCAACGACGCTACATTACAGAAGCCCGTCAGTAGAATATAGTGGACCTTTTCAAATATGTCAGCTTTATTCCCGCCCCTGTCCAGTTCACCTGCTCGTAATGGAATGTGTTGTCTTTGCATGGTCAGTGACAGTATCTACAGGACAAGCCTTAACACGGATGACTTTTACATGTTGAATGCGTGCAACCAGAAATGCATCTGACTGTAAATAATGATAATGACACGTGCAGATGGTTTTTTTTTTGTGTATTTCCCTGCGTTCAGTTTGTATTGTGCATTTTTGTTTTAGCAGATAGTTAGAATAGATATTGTTATAATTCTGTTGGCTGGCTGGTCGCTTTTAGACACTAATCTCACATCAGAGGTGGAATTGTCTGAGTGCAGAGGCAGCTAAAGTATGTTCTGATTGACATAGCTGGCAAGTCCTATCTAAACGAAACAAGCAAACACATAAGCAGCTTCAGCTGGTACAGTACAAGGCCTGCTACTGTGGTGATGTATGCTCTGTAACATGGCTCTATGAAGAAACGGTGGGGAGGCGAAATAACATTGACAGCACCAAGGCCTGATATCAGAACGGCCTTTGACATGGCTTCACAAGGCCATTGAACAGAAGGAGGAAATTAGCCACATACTGTATATATTCTACAATAATACTATTCTACCATTATAGATAATCAAGGAATAATGTTGAAGAGCACAATGCACTTATTAGTGAATTAGGTATCAAAACCAGTACCCGCCTGTTCATTCAGAACCAATAACCAGCCGTGCAAGTTTCGTCAAAGACAACACTCTACATACAGTTGAGTTTCAATACACTACGAACATTGTTTTGTGGTGTACATGAATCCAAAGGGGAATTCTTTCACCACCAGAAGAGTGGTGTTTTTGACTGGTCTTTGGGATCGTGTTAGGTTACTGGGTTGGACTGAAACGGGTCTTCGGTGTGCAAAGATGTTTACAGAATACAGGATAGAGTCCGTATAGATATGAGGGACTTACTGCACACTGTTCACTGTTAGGGGCCTGCTCCTTGACTATC